>NW_028234434.1:24516977-24519477 GCF_977035675.1 Penaeus japonicus
GTTTAAAACCATAAACCATAAGACAAACACATCATAAAATAATAAAAACAGGGAACTAACAAAGATAAATATTGATAAATAAAAAAAAACGGAAAAAAACGCGAAAAATAAACAAGAACAAAAAGTAGTCGTGTAATAAAAACAAAAGCAAGAGAAAGACATAAAATAATAAAAAAATCCAGAATTACAAAAAAAAAACAAAGACACAACAGCAAAAAAATACAACAAAACAAAGAAACAAAGGTCAAGACGAGCTCCTTGGTCAGCCCACTCTGCCTTGTAAAGAGCGCTATTCTGGGCCATTGCGGCCTCGCCTCTCTTCTCTTACCTGGTTGAGTACCTTTCTCTCCCTTTCTTTGCTCTCTCGCTCACTCCCTTTCTCTCTTTCTTGTTTTTTTTTCTCCTCTTACCCTTTTTATCTCTCCCTTTCTTATGCTCTCGCTCTCGCTCTCGCTCTCTCTCTCTCTCTCTATCTATCTCCCTCTCTCTCTCTCTATCTCCCTCTCTCTCTCTCTATCTCCCTCTCTCTCTCTCTATCTCCCTCTCTCCCTCTCTCTCTCTCTCTCTCTCTCTCTCTCTCTCTCTCTCTCTCTCTCTCTCTCTCTCTCTCTCTCTCTCTCTCTCTCTCTCCTCCCTCCCTCCCTCACTCCCCCTACCTCACCTCCTCAAATCCTCCCTCCCCCTCCCTCTCTCTCTCTCTCTCTCTCTCTCTCTCCTCCCCCTCTCTCTCTCCCTCCCTCACTCCTTCCCTCATCTCTCTCTCCCTCCCTCTCTCTCTCCTCCCCTCCCTCTCTTCTCTTCCCCCCCTTTCCTCCTCCCCCTCTCTCTCCCTCCCTCCCTCCAATAACAACAATACAAACACACAAACACACATAAACACACGTCCATACACAACCGAACAAACGAACTAACACACACACACACACACACAACCCTCCTCCCTCCCTCCTCTCAAAGTAAACAATTAAAAAAAAAAAATCCCCCCCGCCCCCTCAAATCCCCCTCCCCCCCCAATAAACGAAGATAACAAGACGACCCCCCAACACTATTATTTCGAATCACTCACGAAAAAGCCCTTAAGAGACGCATGATGATGTTGAAGGTTGCAACCATTTGCAAGAGATATACATTGCGGATTTGAATAAGGAGAGTGTGGTTGCGGATTGCAGCCATTTGCAAGAGGAATATTGTGTATATTGCAGAAATTCGCAAGAGGAAGATAATATTGCAATTAAGAAATATGATGTTGAAGATTGTAGCCATTTTTAAGGGGAATATTATGTGGATTGTGCAGCAATTCGCAAGACGAAGATAATATTGCAATAAAAAAAATATGATGTTGAAGATTGTAGCCATTTGAAAAGGGGAATATTATGTAGATTGAAGCAATTTGCAAGACGATGATATTGCACATTGCAGTAATTTGCAAGGGGAATATTGTGTGGATTGCAGCAATTCGCAAGAGGAAGATTATATTGCAATAGAAAAAATGATGTTGAAGATTGTAACCATTTGCAAGGGGAATATTATGTAGATTGTGCAGCAATTCGCAAGAGGAAGATAATATTACAATAAATAAAATATGATGTTGAAGATTGTAGTAATTTGCAAGAGGGATATTGTGTAGTCTGCAGCAATTCGCAAGAGGAAGATAATATTGCAATTAGGAAATATGATGTTGAAGATGGTAGCCATTTGAAAAGGGGAATGTTATGTAGATTGTGCAGTAATTCGCAAGAGGAAGATAATATTGCAATAGAAAAAATGTGATGTTGAAGATTGCAGCCATTTGCAAGGGGAATATTGTGCAGATTGTGCAGTAATTCGCAAGAGGAAAATAATATTGCAATAAATAAAATATGATGTTGAAGATTGTAGCCATTTGAAAGGGGAATATTGTGTATATTGCAGCAATTCGCAAGAGGAAGATAATATTGCAATAAAAAAATATGATGTTGAAGATTGTAGCCATTTGCAAGAGGAATATTATGTATATTGCAGTAATTTGCAAGACGATGATGTTGCACATTCCAGTCATTTGCAATAGGAATATTATGTAGATTGAAACAATTTCCAAAAGGACGATGATGTTGCAGATTGCAGGCATTAGCGTGATGGTGCATTCTCTCTTTTCGGATCTCCATTAAGAATATTAAAACAGTCAAGGTTATTAAATCCTATTTGATTATCAAAATTAAATCCTATTTCTCATCAAGATAATTATATCCTATCTCTAATTACATGTGTAATCATCAAAACACAGTTTCTCGAAGGATGACAATAACATTAACAATAAAAAAAAATAATAATAATAACGATAATAAAAACACAATTAATGTTTTCCTCTCCTCCCCCTCCCCCCTCCCCCTACCCCCCACCCACCCCATGAGTAGCTAATCATTGATTTTGTGGCGATTGCGTGATATCCTTCCTTCCCCCCCCCACTCCCCCTCCTCATAATTTTCCTTTATCTTTTTGTTTATTTGAGAAGAAATTAAAA
>NW_028234434.1:24540640-24545640 GCF_977035675.1 Penaeus japonicus
TCCGCCTCCACCACCATCTCCCCATCCCCCTAACACCTCCTCCACCACCACCGCCACCTCCACCTCCACCTCCACCTCCACCTCCACCTCCACCTCCACCTCCACCTCCACCTCCACCTCCACCTCCACCTCCACCTCCTCCTCCTCCTCCTCCTCCTCCTCCTGACTGCAGAAGCGAGGAGGAGGGCACCTGTATAAGGAGCGAAGGACGCGTGCGTGAATCCCAAACTTTTTTCCCCCCCTTGTCTTCTTCCCCGCATCTTTTCTGACCTTCTCTTTCTCTGACTTTTTTCCCCCCATCACTTTTTCCCTTCTCGCTCTCGCTCTAGCTCTCGCTCTAGCACTAGCACTAGCACTAGCACTAGCACTATCTCTCTCTCTCTCTCTCTCTCTCTCTCTCTCTCTCTCTCTCTCTCTCTCTCTCTCTCTCTCTCTCTCTCTCTCTCTCTCTCGCTCTAGCACTGGCTCTCGCTCTCGCTCTCACTCTCGCTCTAGCCCTTGCTCTATCTCTATCTCTCGCTCTCGCTCTCTCTCTCTCTCTCTCGCTCTAGCTCTCGCTCTCTCTCTCTCTTTAAACGCATACAGCGAGGTTTCATGTCTGTGTTTCCATGGGTTTGTGTGTGTGCACGCGTTTTCCTCGGTAATTCTTTCCTTTCATGCCCTCCAGAGTCAAGGCAGAGACACGCAGACACAAGCACGGATGTAGACACGGATGTACGTACAGACACAGAAGGGCTAAGACGCGCACACAGACGGAGACATACACAGACACAGTCACACGCACAGCAGCAGAGACGTACAAATATTCACACGCACACACACGCGCGCCCACACACACACACACACACACACACACACACACACACACACACACACACACACACACACACACACACACACACACACACACGCACACATCTAAACACACAAACACAGACAAACGAGACCGCGTGTGCACAAACTTTTTCCTTCCTTATTGGGCCGATTTTAAACTTCTCGGAACCGCAGCTAATGTATGAAGTTGAGCTAAAAGCGCCCTTATGGGCACCTGACATACGGGCTGGTGCCAATTTCCGATCGGATAGGACGAATTTACTGTATCAAATAAAGATCAAAGGGAGTATTTCTTTTTAAATGCGAGTGTAAATAGAGAATGAGATTTTTAAAAAAGACATGTGATAAGTCGATGGAGAGGCAATAAAATGGATATATTTAGGAAGCCGGAGATATACGAAATGCCATTTTAGCAGGCTGATGCTAACACGAAATAATAAAATGGAAGGAACAATCTATAATAATAGTAATAGTGGTGGTAGTAGTAGTAGTAGTAGTAGTAGTAACAGTGGTAGTAGTAGTGGTGATAGTAGTATTAATAGTAATAGTGGTAGTAGCAGTAGTAACAGTAGCAGTCGTAGTGGTGATAGTAGTATTAATAGTAGTAGTTGTTGTTGTTGTTGCAATGACAGTACTACTACTACTACTACTAATGATAATAATGATAATGATGATGATAATAGTAATAATAATAATAATAATAATAATAATAATAACAGCAACAGGACAACAACAACAACAATATCAATATCAATAATAATAATAATAATAATAATAATAATAATAATAATAATAATAACAATGATAATAAGAATAACAATAATAATAAGAAGAATAAAATAAAAACATTAAGAGTAACAACAACACTAACACGACACTGACAACAATAATACGAGCTATAATCAACAAGCTTAATTAATAACAAGTATAAAACCATTCAATTAAAAATAACGACACACGACAAAAGCAGACAACATGTTCTCCCAGCTGAGCTATCGCCATGCGGCCACATACAACATGAGGCTGCTGCATAACCCTCTTTATTATATACAACATAAATCAAACTCCCACTTGTCATTTGCGGTGCCTCGGCTGGTATGCGTGGTCTATGTGGTCTATGAGGTCTATGTGGTCTATGAGGTCTATGTGGTATGTGTGGTCTATGTGGTATGTGTGGTATGTGTGGTCTATGTGGTCTATGAGGTCTATGTGGTCTATGTGGTCTATGTGGTCTATGTGGTATGTGTGGTGTATGCGTGGCTGAATTGTAATCGTGTTTTAGAGTTGTTACTGTGTGCATTTGCATATATATGACCGTCGATTATGCGTGAGGATTTTGCTTTTGTTGTTGTTATGGGAAATCAATGGTTGATTACGGTGCACAGGTTATTATAAAAAAGTATAATTGACAGCAATTATTCAATTGGCAATTAATAAATATTTGGGTGAAACAAAATAAATAAATATAACCAAAAGAAAAATAAATTCCACAAATACCATTCATGTACATTTTTTTCCTCGCACATACCAGTATTAACCACAGCTTTTTTTCCGAACATGCAAGAATCATGCACATTTTATCCGTGCATGCAAGAGTCACACAACGTCACAAAATATCAGGAAGAACCAGCTGACCTTCTCCGAGTCAGTCACGCCACAGAAGCTTATACAAATGACCTTCTTAGCCATTGGTTAAAAGCCAGGTCATCCTATTGCGTCATCATTCGCCGAAACGCCAAGGAATAAAATATGTATTTATTTTTTTTTTTAGATGTGTATTTCTTGCTAACTATAAATATGGTCATGCGTTTTGTTGTTGTTTTTTAATAGGTTTTGATGTATCGGATGGCCTTTCGAGCGCACTTTACAAAACGGAGGAGAGAAATCTGTGACGGAATATAACGTATTGTATCTCAAATATAACCGGGGATTTTCTTTGTATTTCTATTTATTTATCTATCTATTTATCTATTCATACGCGATACATCGAGTCCAGTTAAATCCGCGGGCGACTGGCTACCTCACACGGATCACACTCGTGGGACTTTGATCTTTATTTACCCTTGTCACACGGGTGCTTTGTCTCAGGGAAGGTCGGTGCCCGTTTGAATACACAATTTCGGTCCACACACTCGTCTTCCCACCCAAGGGAGCGGTCGGCTGGCACGGCTGGCGCGGGTGAAAGACACGTACACGGACACGGTCACGTACACGTACACGTACACGTACACGTACACGTACACGTACATACGCATACAAACGCACGTGCGCGGGCAAACACATCTCTGATAAACACACACAAACAAACAAAACAAAAAAACATACACACACACCTCAATAAACCAGCCAGTTAAACGGTAAACGAGGTCTGTATTTCGTGGAGATAATCTCCCTCCCTCCCTCCCCCTCCTTCCTCTCTCTCTCTCTCTCCCCTCCTCCCCTACCTTCCTCTCTCTCTCTCTTCCCCTCCTCCCCCACATTCCTCTTTCTCTCTCTCTCTCCCCTCCTCCCCCACCTTCCTCCCTCTCCCTCTCCCTCTCCCTCCCCTTCTCTCCCGCTTCTCTCTCTCCTCTCTCCTCTCCCCTCTCCCCTTCCCTCCTCCCACCTCTTTCTTTTTCCTCCCTCCCCTCCCACAATACCCCCCCTTCCCTGCCCCCCACTAAATCCGCTTGCTTCCGCAGGTATTACCCGATTATCCGCCCTGCATCCGCGCGTGTGATTACGTGGATGTATGTAATTACTTGCATTCCGGGACTGTTAGCGCACCCGCATCACCATCCCCCCCCCCCTACTCCCCCCTACCTCGGCTCTTCCTCCTCCCTCTTCCCTCCTCCACACCTCTTCCCTCCCTTGGTCTTCTCCCTCCTCCTCTTTCTCCTCACCTCCTTCCTCCTCCACACCTCTTCCCTCCCTTGGTCTTCTCCCTCCTCCTCTTTCTCTTTTTTTTTCATCACTTCCTCCCTCCTCCACACCTCTTCCCTCCCTTGGTCTTCTCCCTCCTTCTCCCTCCTCCTCTTCCTCCTCACCTCCTCCACACCCTCCCCCCTTGGGTCTTCTCCTTCTCCTCCCTCCTCGAATAATTAAGAGAGGAGGGAAGGGGTTAAGGGGAAGAGGGAATGGAGAGGAATAAAAGAAAAAAAAAAACAGATTAATTTATTAGACAGAGAGTGAGAGAGAGAGAGAAAGAGAGAGAAAGAGAGAAAGAGAGAAAGAGAGAAAGAGAGAGAGAGAGAGAGAGAGAGAAAGAGAGAGAGAGAGAGAGAGAGTGAGAGAGAGACAATCATATTTATGGATAAACGTTGCAGAGGATTATCCCGCAAATTATTGGCCAGGCATTTTCAATCCCACGCACCCCCCCCTCCTTACCCCCCCACTTGCCATCTACCCCTACCCCCTTCCCCTTAGCCTACCCCCTCCCTAGGCCTCCATACCCCTCCTTCTATCCCCTCCTACCCATGACCGGAAGTGACGAGTGATAATGAGAGGAAAAAAAAAGATCTCACGAATATGATGATAATGATACGACGAAGGGAGAAATGAGATGATTATCATTATCATTATCATCATCATCATCTCACGCATCCCTATCCCCCGCCCCTCCCCCCCTTCTTCCCTCCCACCTTGACCTTTACTATCATCAATACTACCATCAATATCATTCTTATCACTATCATCATTATTATAATTACTCTTACCACCATCATTATCATAACTATCATTACTATCAACTAACATCATCATCATCAGTTATTATCATAACTATCATTACTATCACCATCATCATTATCATAACTACCATTACTATCAACTAACATCATCATCATCACCTTATCATAACTATCATTACTATCAACTAACATCATCATCACCTTATCATAATTATCATTACTATCAACTAACATCATCATCATCAGTTATTATCATAACTATCATTACTATCAACTACCATCCTCATTACTATATCACTATACACATCCTCGCCATCATTATTAATACTGTTACTATTATTACTATCTTCGCCATTAGAAATGGAGAAGAGGAAAAGGTTAAAGAAGTTGAAAAGTTATATGGAGTTTTAGTCCCCGAGTGACGTATGTTGCGACTTCAAACATTTATCCTCATGCGATGTAAACATTCGAACATTTCAATCTCTTTCTCTCTCTCTC
>NW_028234434.1:24550640-24558140 GCF_977035675.1 Penaeus japonicus
AACATAATTGTATAGATGAAAAGAGGGAGGGAGATAAAGGGAGAGAAAGGCTGTGTGTGTGTGTGTGTGTGTGTGTGTGTGTGTGTGTGTGTGTGTGTGTGTGTGTGTGTGTGTGTGTGTGTGTGTGTGTGTGAAGGGAGAGAAAAGAGAGAGAGAGAGAAGGGACAGAAGAGAGAGAGAGAAGGGAGAGAAAAGAGAGAGAGAGAGAAGGGAGAGAAGAGAGAGAGAGAGAGAAGGGAGAGAAGAGAGAGAGAGAGAGAGAGAGAGAGAGAGAGAGAGAGAGAGAGAGAGAGAGAGAGAGAGAGAGAGAGAGAGAGAAGGGAGAGGAGATAGAAGCGAGAGAAGCAAAAAGAAAAGAATAAGAAACTTAAAGTAGACAAAAGGAAAAAAGAAAAAGAAAAAAAACAAATCACAAAGACGAGAATAATCGAAACAAACGACCAAACCGACAAAACCGATAAACCAAAGAGAGAGAGACAAGACACACAACGATTAGATAAAAAAAAAAAAAAAAAAAAAAAAACGATCAGAGGAGCGAAAAGAAGACAGATTGCAAACCTCTAATAGCACCTCCCCCCCCCCCCCCAAGAAAAAAAAGGCACCAGACGAGGGAAGAGACTTACGAGGGAGCGAGAGAATTTACGACGGACTGAGGCGATTCCTAATGATCTCAAGCGGGGGGGAGGGGGAGAAGGGAGGTGGGAGGGGAGGGGGAGAGTGGAGATGGGAGGGGGAGAAGGGAGGTGGGAGGGGAGAGAGGGGGGAGGGGGAGAGGGGAGGGGAGGAGGAAAAGGGAGATGGGAGGTGGGAGGGGGAGGTGAGAGAAGGGAGGGGGAGGGGGAGAAGGGAGGTGGGAGGGAGGGGGAAAAGGGAGGGGGGAGGGGGGAGGGAGAAGGGAGGTGGGAAGGGGAGGGGGAAAGGAAGGGGGTAGGGGAGAGAGGGAGAAGGGAGGAGGGATGGGGGTAGGGGAGATGGGAGGGGGAGGGGGAAAAGGGAGGTGGGAGGGGGGAAGGGGGTAGGGGAGAAGGGAGGGAGAGAGAGACGGAGGAAGGTGGGGGGAGAAAAGGGAGGGTGGGAGGGGGAGGGGAGAGAGGGGGAAAAGGGAGGTGGAAGGGGGGAGGGGAGGGGGGGAGGGGGAAAAGGGAGAAGTGGGGTGGGAGGGTAGAGAGGGAGAAGGGAGGTGGGAGGGAAAATTAAGGGGGGAAGTGGGAGAAGGGAAGGAGGGAGAGGGGAGGGGAGTAGGAAACGGGGATATGTGAGGGGGTAAAATAAAATAAAAATGGAAGCAAGGAAAATGGGAAATGGGGTGAGAGGATAGGAAATAAGGGAGGTTACAAATAGAGGAAGAGGTAAAAAATAGAGAAGGTATGAAGAAGAGGGAGACTTGGGTGACATAGAAGCAACTAGAGAGGGGAAAGAGTAGGGAAGGGGAAGCGGGAGAAAGGAGAGGAAAGAGGAGTGGGGGAGGAGGAGAGAGGAGAGAGGAGAGGAAAGGATAGAGAGGGGAGAACAAAGGAAGAGTAGGATGGATGGAGAGACGAGGGGGGAATGGAGATAGAAGAGAAGAAAGAGGTAGGAGAGGAAAAAGAAAAGGAAAGGAGGGAGAGAGGAAAGAAGAAGACATAGAAGAGAACAGAGAGGAAAATGGAGAAGAGAAGAGAGATGAAAGGAGAGAAGAGGAGAGAGAAAGAGAAGAGAGAGGGGAGAGGGAAGAGAGGAGAGAAGAAGAGAAGAGAGAGAAAATAATAGAAGAGAAGAGAGAGGAAAGGATTGAAGAGAAGAGAGAGAAAAGGAGAGGAGAGAAGAGAGAGGAAAGAGAGAGGACGATAGAGGAGAAGGAAGAGGAAACCGGGGAGGGGGATAAAAAGGGGGGCGGGGGAAGATCTTCTCTGGCCACGACCCACACTCCTTTGTCCCCTTTCCTACTCGCCTGATTGGCTTATCGGTTCCCCTCTCTTTCCCATCATTATCCTTCTTTCTCATTCTTCTCACATTCGCCATGATGATATTTAGGTTCTCTTCATTTATAAGATTAATAAAATAAATCATTTAAATAAATTGCGCAATTAATCTTGGCCTTATAATTGCGATCGTCACCATCTATCAATCATCATACTTATCGCTTTCTCAATCTTTATCACATTTTATTTTCCATTCGTTTCTTTCCGCTCTCTTCTCCTCACTCCCACTCACTCCCTTTCAACCCCTCTACCACTCTCCCTTCCCCCCTTCTACTTCACCCTTCCCTCCTTCCCCTCCCTTTTCCTTTCCCTCCCTACTTCCCCTTCCCCCTACCCTCACCTTCCCCTCCTTCTCCTCTCCTCTCCCCCTTCATCTTTCCCTCCTCCCCTCCTTTACTTTTTCCTCCCTACTTCCACTTCCCCCTACCCTCACCCTTCCCCTCCTTCTCCTCTCCTTCCCCCCACCCCTTCTTCCTCCCCCTCTTCCTCCCCCCTTCTCCTCTCCTCCCCCCTCTCCCCTCACCCCTCCCCTACGGCCTTGCCCTAATGACCACCTCACAGGCAGACGACTTCTCGTAAATATTCACGACGACACAGACACGACGCTCGTTCGCCTCGCCCTGAAACACGTGCGGGTCTTGATCGACAGAAAGGGGGAGGGGCATAGATAGATAGATATATGGATAGGTAGGCTGATAGATAGATAGATAGATAGATAGATAGATAGATAGATAGATAGATAGATAGATAGGGAGGGAGGGAGAGAGGGAGAGAGGGAGAGAGAGAGGGAGAGAGAGAGAGAGAGAGAGAGAGAGAGAGAGAGAGAGAGAGAGAGAGAGAGAGAGAGAGAGAGAGAGAGAGAGAGAGAGAGAGAGAGAGAGAGAGAGAGAGAGAGAGAGAGAGAGAGAGAGAGAGAGAGAGAGAGAGAGAGAGAGAGAGAGAGAGAGAGAGAGAGAGAGAGGGGGGGGG
Source organism: Penaeus japonicus (assembly GCF_977035675.1). NCBI lineage: Eukaryota > Metazoa > Arthropoda > Malacostraca > Decapoda > Penaeidae > Penaeus > Penaeus japonicus. Next base: position 24,553,571 of record NW_028234434.1, read on the forward strand.
GAGGAGAGACACACACAGAGAGACACACACACAGAGAGACACACACAGAGAGACACACACACACAGAGACACACACACACAGAGAGACAGATTGACACAGAGAGACAGAGAGAGCGAGACAGAGATAGAGAAACAAAGACAGAGAGAGATAGCGCAAGCGACAGAGACAGAGAGCGAGCGCCCGAATCCAATCAACACCTTCCACACGACCAAACAAACGCCCCCCCCCCCATCCCTCACCGCCCATGCACCCGCCCTCCGCCCCCCCGCGCCCGTGACCCCTACACTACGTAGCGACCGGCCGCCCATCACGGTGATGATAACCTCTGCAGAGCGTAATCATAACGCTCCCTTGGTTTCACCTCAAAAGAACACTTACATTTAATTGGACTCTTTTCTAATCTCTCAGCCTCTCCCCCCCACCCCACCCATACCCCACCCCCACCCTCACCTCCCCCCTGCCCTCCCGCCCTTCCTCCCTCCTACTCACGGCCTTTCACTTATCACGCCTACCTTCCTTCCCTTCCTCCCTCGCTGTCTTCCTTCCTTCCTTCCTTCCTTCCTTCCTTCCTTCCTTCCTTCCTTCCTTCCTTCCTTCCTTCCTTCCTTCCTTCCTTCCTTACTTACTTACTTACTTACTTACTTACTTCCTTCCTTCCTTCTTTCCTTGCTTTCTTCCTGCTCTTTCACTCCTTCTTCTCTTACACTTACTCCCTCCCTCCCTCTCTTACATTCATTCACTCATTCACTCACTCACGCACTCACATACTCACATATTCACTCCCTCTCTTACCCACCCTCCTTCCCTCCATCCCTCTCTTTATCTTTCCTTTCTTTCTTTCTTTCTCTCCTTTTTATTCTTAGACAATCACTGCCCGACCCTCTCGCTTTCTCTCTTTTCGTTCTTTCTGTCCTTCGTTTTTCTCTATCTCTCAATCTCCCCCTCACTTACCCCCCCCCACCCCACCCTTCTCTCTCTCTCTCTCTCTCTCTCTCTCTCTCTCTCTCTCTCTCTCTCTCTCTCTCTCTCTCTCTCTCTCTCTCTCTCTCTCTCTCTCTCTCCTGTAAGCAAGTTCCGTGATTATTACGATCAAATGATCATTATATTTGATAGATTTTTTTCTTTCTCTCTCGCTCTCTCAACATCAATAATATGTAGTAAAGAGGGAGCTGTTTATTAAGAGTTTTTCGTTTTACTTCATTATTTTTACTCAAGATGTCTTTCCGTGTTGTTTATTTATTTGTTTACCGGTTTAGTGGTATTTTATCGTTATCTATTCTTAAATATCAATCTCATCTTACTTACTTACTTATTCAGTCGCGTTACTCATCATGTCAGCTTACCGTGTTTGTTTTTTTTTCACTCACGTCATCCTTCCGTGTTTATAAACTCGCGTTATCAAACCGTGTCATCTCCTCGCTTTATCTCATTACTGCATCTACACGACCGACCGTCGCCCCCAATACCCAGTATCAGCAAGGCACTGTAAAAGACACGACTTAAACGTGCCGAGCGGGACGTGACCTCAAACGCGCGCTGCTCCTACGACAAGACACGACACGACAACGACAACAGCGGCCTTGACCATGACACCCCCCCCCCATCCCCACCACCTCTCCCCCGACAAGCAGCCGCCACCACCAACCACCAACCACCAACCTCCGACACCGCCACCGCCGCCGCAGCAATCCGTGGTAACTTGGGAAATAAAAAGGGTCGTACTCGCTGAAACACTGAGGTCGTTCCCGTTATGACATAGCGCTTGGAGGTTACGTAAGAGAGAGACGGAAATGGCACTAGGGATGAGAATTGGGGTACACAACACAAGGACGCGGTGGGGTGAGTTAGCGTGGAAGTGAGCGAGAGGGAGGGACACGGAGAGAGAGGGAAGGAGGAAGGGAGAGAGAGGGGAGGGGGAGGGGAGGGGAAGGAGGGGGGAGAGGGGAGGAGGGAGGGAGAGGGGAGGAGGGGGAGGGACGGAGGAAGAGAGGGGAGGAAGGGAGGGAGAGAGGAGGAAAGGAGGATGAGAGGGGAGGAAGGGAGGAAGAGAGGAGGGAGGGGAGGAAGGATGAAGGGAGGGAAAGGGAAACGGAGAGAGAGAGGAGGAGGGAAAAGGAAAGAGAAAGACAAAGAGAAGAAGAGAGAGAGAAGATTGGCACTCGCGCCCCGACCTTGACTGTCCTCGCTCTCTCCCTTGTCACGCCAACCATGCTACATTAACTCTCCCCTCGTTATCTGTGCCTCGGTCTGTCCCTCTCCCTTCTCTTTCCCTCTTCCTCTCTTACTCTCTTCTTTTCGTTTTTGTTCTTATTTTTAAGTATCTCTTTGCCTTTTTTTCTCTCTCTAACTCCTATTTGTCTGCCGCAATATGTATTTCCTATTATCACCAGACATTCCTTTAGCCCTATCCTTCTGTCATAGCCATTCTCCCTCCGTCACTCTTCCTATTCCTAATCGATCTTATCTCCCTTCTTTATCAAATCTCGCTTCTTCCTATCACTCTTTTTAACTACCACTCTCTCCCATACACTCCATCCCTCACATAGTACCTAATTCCCATTTTCTCTAACTTTATGGCACTACAGTCGCCGTATCACACAGCAGCATTAACTCTACGGTACCAACCTGCCGTGTTTCACTTACACCTGGCATGGGCGATACCAATTGGTGCTCCGTCCGTATTCCCTGACACTACGATAACTGTCAAAAACATCCAGACTTTTCGTCCATTGCGTAGCGTCGTCGAGTTTCTGAGTATCGGTTTCATAATACAGAGTTAGGTGAAGGTGTGTTCTCTGGGTACGATTTTTTTTTATAATGGTTATAGTGGGTAGAATAAATGTTAACTACAAAAGGTCTTGAATAACATGGGGACGTGTCATTAACCTTGTTTTCGTAATAAACAACGCGTCCTGATAGAGGCCCTATAAGATATGGGGCCAATTAGTACTAAAGAGGTCACCTTCCCAAACGCTCTTCCGCATACAATTACTTAAATGGAACAGGAAAGGTCGTTTTTTCTATTGTACGTTTTGGTTATGAAGCATTAGATAAACAAAAGCGCATTTCCCCCATTTCTTTGTTTTTCTTATAAAAGAACGGGAAAGAAGATGAAGCATTATATATATATAAAGAAACCGTACGATGTTTCCTCCACTCCTTAAAAACAACGAAAAAAAAAAAGAAAAAAAAATCCTTAAACCAAGACAGAAAAGCATGTTTAAAAAAAAAAAAGAGAGAGAGAGAGAGCATAACCCGTCCGCATACAGAGCACTGAGCACCTCATAAGGAAGCGATACAACTGATCTACTCTGACCAAAGCACACGTGCCCTCAGAGGGGGAAACGGAAGATAAAAATGACACAGGTGCGCGCAAGTGCCTCCACGCGTTAGAGCTTCCACGCGTTCATTTACTCATCCAGGTCAATACCATCCTTGCCTCCTTTGCCGCATCTCACCCCCCACGCCATCCTTACTCTCCGTCCTCCCCCCCTTACCCCCCCTCTTTTCCTTCCTTCCCCATCCTCCTTACTTTCTGACTTTTCCTCACCCTCCCCTTTGTTTCCTCATCCTAACTCCTCTCGGTTCTCCTGTCTTCCCCTCCCCCTCTCTCCTCTCCCCTCTCTTCACCCCACTCCTTCCCTCTCTCCTCTCCCCTCTCTTCACCCTACTCCTTCCCTCTCTCCTCTCCCCTCTCTCCTCTCCCCTCTCTTCACCCCACTCCTTCCCTCTCTCCTCTCCCCTCTCTTCACCCTACTCCTTCCCTCTCTCCTCTCCCCTCTCTCCTCTCCCCTCTCTTCACCCTACTCCTTCCCTCTCTCCTCTCCCCTCTCTTCCCTTCCCCTCTCTCCTCTCCCCTCCCTTCACCCTACCCCTTCCCTCTCTCCTCCCGCTTCCCCGCCTCCCCCTTTTTCCAAGGTTACATCACCATCCTTTCCTCACAAAAGGCTGTCACCTTCTGACAAGCCTCGGAGACTATCAAGGCTTAAATGACACTGTAATACCGAGAAGGATGACACCTCCTCTGAACGCTTTGGCTTTCGTGCATTCATACATAAACACAAGTACATGATACATAAAAAACATACAAATATATCTACTTGAATATTTATGTATATACATTACAGATAGACAGACAGATAGGTAAATACACAGATTAAAAAAGAAAGAAAAGAAAAAAAAATATATATATATATACAGAGAGAGAGAGAGAGAGAGAGAGAGAGAGAGAGAGAGAGAGAGAGAGAGAGAGAGAGAGAGAGAGAGAGAGAGAGAGAGAGAGAGAGAGAGAGAGAGAGAGAACAACGGCGGGGCAAGATGAGGAGCACAGACGAAAAAAACTATCTGCAATATAAATGACAAAAAAGAAGGCGTAAGAAGGTCACAAAGTCAACAACCTCACCCCCCCCCCCACCAACTTTCCCCCCCAGTTTGCTTTAACCTCTCCTTCCCTCCTTCTCCTTCTCCTTCTCCCTCTCCCTCAATCTCCCTCAAGCTCCCCCATCCCCTTCCCTCCCACTACCTCAATACATCCCCATCCCTCCTCCTCCACCCCTCTCTTACCCCCTT
>NW_028234434.1:24573140-24578140 GCF_977035675.1 Penaeus japonicus
TATAGTTCTTTTATTAGTTTACACATCGCTCTATTTATTATGTTATGGAGTTATGAATAATTTGATAATGACGATACATCGTGAAATTGGTGGAAACAACCAACCTTTTGTGTGTCTTTGCGCTCGACAAACAAAACAAAAAAAAAATCCCGAAACAAGAACACATGGCCGGTAATAAATTAAACCTTTCTATGAAAACTCCATGTGGAAGACGTTAAGCAAAATTGAATTTCGGTCGCAACATTTTTTTTTTTTTTTTTTGCGATATTCTGTACATGATTTTTTTTCTTAAAAAGAAAGATAAATAGTAAAAAAATGGTGATGAGTGATGAAAATAAGAAAAAAAGAGAAAGGAATATAATCGCTAATGATTCAAACACATTACAAAAATACACGACTATCCAAAAAATAAACAAAACAACCGACAACACAAACAAATTCACAAATACCCAACTAAAAGACAAATAATAAAGAAACCAGTTAAATAAAGAAGATATCAGCTAATCAAAAGACAAAGCTCTGCTAATGGAAGAGCCCTCTAAACCAGTTACAAAAGAAAGATTAATGACCCAAAAAAAACTTTTATTGTGAATCTTTAACGACCTACCTCAGGCTTAACACCTGTTTAAGATGGAGCGCCATGGGTGACGATTAATTAAAGATCTTTGTTAATGTTAATAATGATGATTATACTGATGATAATGTAAATAAAATGGTAGTTATAGGATTGATGGTGATAATGATAATGACGATATTGATGATAATGTAAATAAAGAGATAGTGATAGGATTGGTGGTGATAATGATAATGACGATATTAATGATAATGATGATGATAATAATGGCAGTAATGATTGTATTACTACTAATAATAATGAAGATGAGAATGATAATAACGAAAATGATACTAAAAACAACACAAATAATGAGAATGATGATAATAATAACAATGATAATTACAATAATAATTTTGATAATACAATGATGATAATAACGATAAAAGTTCAATGACAGTAACAATAATCATTATAATAATAATGATGATAATAATAAAGTAACTTTAAGGGAACGGAGCTCTAGTACAACTACCATTATTACTATTTTCATCCATCTATTCATTTCAGCAGAAAGTTTCCGCTTTCTAGTTATCGAAAATAGTTTGGTTTCGACTTGTTTTTTCATGATCAGTATTATTGTTATTTTTGTCTGTCATTATATATATATTGATAGCAATGATGATAGTAATGATTATATTGATAGCAATGATGATAGTATAATGATATTGATAGCAATGATGATAGTATAATGATATTGATAGCAATGATGATAGTATAATGATATTGATAGCAATGATGATAGTATAATGATATTGATAGCAATGATGATAGTATAATGATATTGATAGCAATGATGATAGTATAATGATATTGATAGCAATGATGATAGTATAATGATATTGATAGCAATGATGATAGTAATAATGATATTGATAGCAATGATGATAGTAATAATGATATTGATAGCAATGATGATAGTAATGATTGTATTGATAGCAATGATGATAGTATAATGATATTGATAGCAATGATGATAGTAATAATGATATTGATATAAATGATGATAGTATAATGATATTGATAGCAATGATGATAGTATAATGATATTGATAGCAATGATGATAGTAATGATTGTATTGATAGCAATGATGATAGTATAATGATATTGATAGCAATGATGATAGTAATAATGATATTGATATAAATGATGATAGTATAATGATATTGATAGCAATGATGATAGTATAATGATATTGATAGCAATGATGATAGTATAATGATATTGATAGCAATGATGATAGTATAATGATATTGATAGCAATGATGATAGTAATAATGATATTGATAGCAATGATGATAGTATAATGATATTGATAGCAATGATGATAGTATAATGATATTGATAGCAATGATGATAGTATAATGATATTGATAGCAATGATGATAGTATAATGATATTGATAGCAATGATGATAGTAATAATGATATTGATAGCAATGATGATAGTAATGATTGTATTGATAGCAATGATGATAGTATAATGATATTGATAGCAATGATGATAGTAATAATGATATTGATATAAATGATGATAGTAATGATGATATTATAGTAACGATGATTGTAATTATGATAATGATAGCAATGATGATAGTATAATGATATTGATAGAAATGATGATAGTATAATGATATTGATAGCAATGATGATAGTATAATGATATTGATAGCAATGATGATAGTATAATGATATTGATAGCAATGATGATAGTATAATGATATTGATAGCAATGATGATAGTATAATGATATTGATAGCAATGATGATAGTATAATGATATTGATAGCAATGATGATAGTATAATGATATTGATAGCAATGATGATAGTATAATGATATTGATAGCAATGATGATAGTATAATGATATTGATAGCAATGATGATAGTAATAATGATATTGATATAAATGATGATAGTATAATGATATTGATAGCAATGTTTAGTAATGATTTATTGATAGCAATGATGATAGTATCATGATTTAATTGATAGCAATGATGTAGTAATAATGATATTGATTATGATGATAGTACTAAAGCAATAATGATATATTGATAGCAATGATGATAGTAATAATGATATTGATATAAATGATGATAGTATAATGATATTGATAACATGTATAATAATAATGATATTGATAATTATTACAATAATGATGACAATAATGATCAAAAGTAATAACAGTTATGGTGGTAATGGTAATGATAGTAATAACAATAACAAAATAATAACAATGATAATATAAAGCATTAAGAATATTACAAATTTATCAACATTGCCAAACTATACAGCATGATCGCTTTGTGTCCGCAGCTTCTGTATCAAATCATATCTTCTCAAGATATTTTTTATATATGCATTATATTTCTGCATACTTCTTTGCAATAGCTAGTTGTAGTCAAGAATATTATATATAGATAGATAGATAGAGATAGATACATACATATATATGTATATATATATATATATATATATATATATATATATATATATATATACGTATGTATTTGTTTACATAGACTGATTGCTATTTCCGCTATACATGTTTTTTGTGTTTTGTTGTTGGTTACATTTCTACAAGACTCTTCAAAACAATAAGGACAATAACAACGAATGTAAAATAACAATGATAATGAAAACAAAAAACAATAAAAAATATATATAAATGATATACTGAGTCCCGTCTTTATCTACACATGATTATTCATATTACATTATCTTCCACAAAATGATCTTAACGAAAACAAAGAACATGAAATAAACGCACGTAGCAAATTTAGCATGAAAGGCAACGCTCCATCAGTGATGATTTATGTAAACGATGTAGCAGTGCAGGTGTCCATTTCCCTTCGTCCTCCCCTCCTCTTTCCCCCACCTCCCCTCCCCTCCTCCCCCTCTCCTATCCTTGCCTCTTCTTCCCTTTCCTCCTCTTTCCCCTCCTCTCCTATCCTCCTCTCTTCTCTCCCTCTCTTATCCTTGCCTCTTCCTCCATTTCCTCCTCTTTCCCTACCTTTCCACTATCTCTCTCTCTCTTTCATTATCTTGTTCTTCTGTCTTCCTCCTTCCCTGTCCAATTTTCCTTCCCTCCTCTTCTCCTCCCCGGCTTTTATCTCTCCCCCCCTTCCGTCTTCCTCCCTTTTCCTCCTTTTTCCCCCACCTCCTCTCCTCTCTCTCTCCACTCTTCTATTCTTCCTCCCTTCCTTCCTCTTTCTCCATCTCTTCTCCCCTCCTCCCCTTTATACTCCCCTGTCCTTTCGTCCTCCCTCCTCTCCTCTCCATCACCTTCCCCCTACGACTATCCTAGCTACCCCTCCCCTCAATACGTCTCCCCCCCTCTTTCCCCCTACTTGCCTTTTCCTCCCCCTTTCCCCTCTTCTGGTTTACCCTTCCCCCTTTTCCACGCACCTTATCTTCCTCCTGTTTCTTCCCACCCCTCTCCCTGCCTCCTCCCCCACCTCCTCATCTCTTTTTACCTCCTCCTCCTCTTTTATTTCCCGTCACCCTCCCCCCCTTTTCCACTTTCTTCCCCTCCCCCTTCACTACCATCTACCCTCTACCATTCTCCTTCCTCCCCTTCCATCCTATCTCTTCTTCCTCCCCCCTTGCCACTCGCCTCCACCCACCCTCTTCCACTCTCAACGCCCCCTCCCCTCTTCCACTCTCAACGCCCCCTCCCCTCTTCCACTCTCTCCTCCCCCCCCTACCATCCTTCCTCTCCCCTCTCCCCACATCGCACCCCTTCCCTCCCCTTCCCCCCACACCGCACCCCTTCCCTCCCTCCCCCCTCCACAGTATCCTAGCTCAGGCTTGTCTCATTATTAGATCCCTTGGAATATTGGAGTGCGAATTACGCCGCGGACAGTATAAATAGATTACCTGCCAGCGTGCATTATCACAAAGAGATTTGCATATTTCCTCGTGGGAGAGATGCAGTTGGCTGCATTACCTGTAGATGGGGAGATGAAGGAAGCCACAAATGCAGTGAATATATACCCAAGAGCCACCTGTACCAGCTGGTGCAGTTAATCACCACTTGCTAGACGCTAAGTCATGGTCAAAATTCCTCTCGTCAATACAGTATACTATGTTTTTTTTTTTTTTATCGAGGCGAAGGTCCAACTGGGGATTGGTAAGGATTGGCTGAATGCAACATGTCCGAGCAACATGTTTGTATTTGAAATGATTATCATCGCCACACATCCGTTTCTTCCTTTTTTCAGGGTTTTTTTTTTTTTTTTTTTTTTTTGCCTTTACTGTATTCATATTCCTCCGTCATGTCACCATGTCGTGACGTCACGCGCCACCATCGTTAAAAGCAAAATATTGATCGATGCGTTTATATATATATATATATATATATATATATATATATATATATATATA
>NW_028234434.1:24585640-24588140 GCF_977035675.1 Penaeus japonicus
AGATAAAGGGAGATAGATAGATAAGGAGAGGCATGGGGAAAGGCAGACAAAAAGAAGTTGGGAAAGAGACACAGACAGATAAACAGAGCGAGAAATAGATAAAAAAAAGAGACAGATAATTCAAAATTAGACAAAATCCAAAGAGCGGGTAAAGGGAAAACAAGAGTAAGAAAGGATAAAAAAAAAGAAAGATAAACACGAACCGAAAAATGAATAGACAACTTTAACATGGCAATTTGACCTTATTTTTTTAAACCCTCTTACAAGGTCGAGATATTTGGACCAATGCCTTTTGTTAATGGAGATGTCAATTAAGATAATGGCATAGTGGCAGCGATAATTGCTTTATTGTAATGAGCGCGTTCATGCAATAATGATGATAGTGTCAAAGATGATGATGGTAATGCTTTCAGGAGGGAAATGATAATTAATGATAATGAGATTTATAGAAATGATTGGAGAGATATGTTGATTGTAAATATGATTAGTATTGCACCTGCAGTATCACTATAAAGATGATGATAACACAATTTCATGATCAAAATAGAGTAAGAATGGTTGATACCAAAATCATTACTACAACTATCATAAACATAATTTTAATTTCAACGATGAGAATTCAGACGAAAATCGACTCATAATGTTAATACACTTGACTAATGACTTTGCAATTTTACCTACTAATGTCATTCTAATTATCATAATGATGATTGCGATTTATGAATCTGTTTAATGTTGAAAAAATAATGATAATGGTGCTGACATGAGAAGACAATGAAGACAATGGTATACATAACTGAATAAAAAACTAACTTTTTTTTTCTTTAATGAATAAACCGTAGAAAAAAAAATAAAGGAATGGGAATAAGGTCTACTTTAATTTTGGATATTGATTAGGTTAGTTTAGATTTCATGATAGAGGTAAAGTAAATATATTATGAGAGTAAGAATGATTATTTGCATATATTTCTAATATCTTAATTGAGGTAAAGTAGTGATACAATTATAATGAAATGATGATGATGCAAATGATGATTCTTACAGGCGTGTTTTAACACTTTTTTAAAATATAAAAGCCAAACCTAGTCACAATAAAGACTGAACTAGATAATGAATAAAATAACATAAAGAAAAAATAAATCATAAAAAAATATGAATAAGAAAATGGAATACAAAATAATGAGCAGATTCATCAAATAATTCGAATCCTCAAATCTAAATTCATCATCGAAAGACGACCAAAAGGCTACACGAGCCCAATCGATCGAATCTTCTCGAAATACCAAGGCCATTCGAATATCACTTGATGAATCACTTATTTAAAAAAGAAAGCCTTGCCTATTCGCCGAACAAAGAAACTTTTTCTTTCTGGCGCTTTGGTTAAGACGAAAAGAATATAAAAACATGCTGCGTTTGTAAAAGTTGGTATGTTGTACTGTATATCTATCTACCTCTCGATCTATCTACTTCACTATGTAGTTATATTTCTGTATGTGGATGTATACATATATGTATGCATATATATATATATATATATATATATATATATATATATATATATATATATGTCTACATTCATATCTATATTTGTATCTACATCTGTCTATCTATCTATCTATCTCTATATGTATATATATAAATAGATAAATAAATAAATAAATATATATATATATATATTTATATATATATATACTCACACACACACACACACACACACACACACACACACACACATACATGTGCGTGCGCGCATATATATAATAAATAAATAAATAAATAAATATATATATACATATATACAGAACATATCTGTGTATGTGTGAGTTAGGCACATACATCAGTGCACCTATGTATCTCTCCATTGGTTCATCAGTTCCATGACCAATTTCTGACTAGACTGATTCTCCCGCAAGAGTGACACCTCCTCTGCCCCGCCCGCAGGAGGAGAACTACCTGCTGTCGTGCGCGCGCAGCCCCCTTCCCAGCACCCCCCGGGGCACCCTCAACTACCGAGGCACAGCCACTGACCCGGGGGGGCGGGGCTTGGCGGGGGGCAGCGGCGGGGGGCGGGCCAGGACCTCGAGGACGGCCTTCTCGTGGGAGCCCGAGGTCGTGGGCGGCGTCGAGCAGCAGCAGCAGCAGCACCGCCAGGCCAGCGAGGACGAGGCGGCCCTTCGCTCCACCACGGAGGAGAACTCGAGGCTCATCTCGGACCTGCGCGTGCCCGGCTCCCCAGGGGGCATCAGGGTCCACCGGAACTCCTCGGGGTCAAGGGAGCGGAACGGCAACGACGCCAACTCTCCCAGGAAGAGTCCCGGGCGGGGGAGGCAGAAGGAGGAATCCCCCGAGGAAGGGCAAGGAGGAGGTGGAGGAGGAGGAGGTGGAGGGCAAGCCGATGCGCTGGTTCGCGAGAGGAAGCCGTGGACCCTCCGGCCTCTGCGCAGCGCCAAGCACAAGAGAGACTCCCGCCCTGCGCGCAAGAGCTCCTTCAGCATCTTCA
>NW_028234434.1:24595640-24600640 GCF_977035675.1 Penaeus japonicus
TGTGATAGTAGTTATACACTTCTTTACCATTATAAAATCTTATTAAAACACACACAAACCCTACAGTACTTATATCACAATGTAACAACTACACTCTTCTGTATTCCTGTATAACTTAATTAAAACACACACGCGAAGAAAACCCACAGAATTCACATCATGATGTAACGGCAACCATATTCATCACTAGTACATACATAACCTGATTAAAAAAACACAAACCAAAACACACGTACACGAAAATCTCACACAGACGACCCGCGCAAAATCCACAGAATTTATAATATTCATCCCAACGTCTTTTCTGAATCCCCAGGCTTGACATGGCGAGAGAGGAAATAGAACTTCTGCGTCAACACATCGACTTGTTGCTCCGTATGAGACAAGAAGACCTGAAGGTGTATGAGTCGACCGTTGATAAATTCAGGCATACTTTAGCTTCGGGAAGTCAATGGTAGACTGATCTATTTTTATTTATTTTTTTTGAAGTAGGAGGCTTTTTCTAAGAAAGAGAAATAGGTTATTATATTTAGGCCGGTTGGTGATTTTTTTTTCTTTTTAGAGTTATGTCTCCTTTTTTTATAGAGATTAGGGATATATTTATATACAGGTGCTATGATTTTTATTTGTAATTAGGCTGTACAATTTATATCGAGTAGATGGTACTTTTAATTACATATGATATTGTTAGAGCTATATTCATTAGAATCTAATGTAGTGTAATTTTATAACCAAAGATTCTGACACTTTTCTTAAAAGTGTTAAAAAGAAAACTTGGTAATAATTCTTCCTCTAGCTCAGAAACTTGCCAAAAGAAAATCAGTCTCAGGTTTTAACAAAGTCACTTCACGCTATGCAACAAGCGTTAAATTATATATAAGATACAAAATCCTCTCATAAGTCCTACTAAAATAAAATATCTGACAAGCATCAAGTATGAAAGAAATATTCTTTTCAGTTACCCCCTCCCACCAAAAAAAATCATTAGGTTTTATCCTTCGGTGCTGGTGTAAGTTTATGAACAAAAAAAGTATAAAAACAATTCAAGGCTTGAGCCCATTGTGATTAAGGTCTTCTAGAAATTATTTACTCCTTGTATCATATTAATTGTAAGAAATGTAATTAAGCCTCGTGTATATAATGAAATGCTAATTAATTCCAGCCTGTTAATTAAATACATACATATTTATGTTTATCATTAACCATTAAGATATGCCTTTGTATAATAAATGTAACTAAGAGTTTTACTTGCAGTTGAATGACATCAAAGACATTGAAGTTAGAAAATTGAATTTCCTTGCAGACTATTCTTTTTAATCAATTTCATAGACATCACGACATGAAATTCAGTGGAAACCATAATCACTTACGTGGTATACCATTTCTTATTCGTAATACAACTATCCAGAATCAAATTTTGTATACATCAACTACTGAATTATAAAATCAGAGATCAGGAAGAGAGGGAGGGAGAGAGAAAGAGTAAGAGGGAAAAAAATGATATTGAACATAGCTTTATGTCTCGAAAAAGGATTGGGAAAGTAAACAAATAGATGGAAATATATTTTATTACAAGACCTACTAACAAGTGAAAAAGGTTAAGGTTACAAACAGTTTGTACATATCAACCTAAAAATACAACAAATGGTTGAAATATGCAAACACCGTCCTCAATTTGTAACTGTAAGCACATTTCCTATAGGACAAAAATCTTTATGAAAACATGCACCAAATATTTCAGGGGTCATTACATACGTACCCATTCTGATATATGTAAAAGGGAAAATAACTAAAATGAACCTACACTTTCCTTTTTTTTTTTACGAACTTGATACATTCTTGTGAATTCTGAACATGTTTTTTTCATTGTCAATAAACACATGCATTTCTTGATAAGGTCATGGACATTGGGGGGGGCGGAAGAAAGAATCCATGCATACCTTCCACCCGAGAACTAAATAAGACTGAACTTTTGCTTACTAATGGACTGTTTGTAACCAACCCTTCTTCACTCAAGTCCTCCTCCTTCGACTCGCCAGTATAAATATATATAAGGTATGATTCATGATAATAACAACTGACTTAGATGTAATGAGACCTTGCACTGGCATGTGAAAAAAATGCCACACACAAGCAAGCTTTGGTGACACTAAAAAATATAATCGTGATGATATTGAACGGCATTAAAAAAAAATGAGGGATCATAAAAAAGGGGGGGCAAAAAGAATAAAGAAAATAAAGAAAATAAAATAATGATAATTCTGGTTAAAGCCACTTTTTGACCACAAGGCTGCTACCCTACACCTAAGAGCCTAAACTATTTTATTTTTACGACACAACACGACATCATAACACTAAACGGGAAATGTGTAACCTAGGCAACTGCAGTGTATAATTTTCATTTTTTTCTGCTGATGAATAATACACTTCCCTCTTCCTTACACGAATTAATTACCCTATGATTAGGCGGCTGTTCCATCAGCGCGTATCTGGAAAAGTATAGTGTACTCTTGCATACTAAACACCTTAAAAATTCTTAGAAAATCTACTAAAAACTTTTACTCCTTTTATCATCCACATCATAACATACTTTAGCCTGATTCGGGTGTGTTTTTTCTCTGGACAACTCAAGGGGGATTTTAATCATGATTGCACAAATGAACATCAATATTGTCAAACACTCTTAAGAAATAATAACCCTATCAATAAACAGGAAAATAAAAATGAATAGATAATAGAAAAAAAAATTTCAAAATCACATGACATTTTTTTTTGTAATGCCCTAAACAGTGGCACTCTTTACAATATGTAAGTCCAGACGAACCTCCACAAAATGGTGTCCAACCCTTCCCGTTGGTTCATTTCTTCTGAGACTTAAAAGTATGGAACTTTCACCATCTTCAGTATAGTCCGAACCTGCTGTAGGTACGGCAGTTTTAAAAGAGCACTTAAGGAGTTGCTTTCATTAGAATACTAGTTTCAGTTCACTAATCACTTTTATCATTTATTTTGTGTAAAGTATATGTATACAAATGTACATAAATGCAAATGATTTCTTTTCCAAATCAAATTATATGTAATACATCTACCAAATGTCTACTCATGATATCTGCTTTGAAAAATGGTTTCTCATCATCTATCTGCTATAATTACTTGTATACAGACTGCAGTGATGTAAATGTGTATCATAATGCACTAGCTATTACTTACATAAATGATTTTAACTGTAGCTATATGAATATGAATATGCAAATATGTATAAATGTGTATTTTTGTAAGTAACAAGTAGCCTAAGTAACACATCTCTGCCTGGGACTTGACCCAGTTTCCCGGAAATATAAAACACTAAACAGCAAAACCATTATCTTCTGGAACCACAGTATGAAAAGTTATTAGCAAGAAAAAATATAAATATATAATATATATTCATGTATATAAAGTGTTATATATAAAGAGGCCTGGGATTGTGATAAAACTTTTAAAATCTATTAGGTGATAGGGACTAAAAAAACAGAGGGAACTTTTAAAAAATCTATGGATTGGATACTATTTAAATCATCACACTTACTTAACAAGTGATCAGCTACGCATTCTCTTTATCTACCTCATTATATACTTTATGGGGGGGCGAGGGTTACTCAGAACAAAGGAAGTTTACCAAAAAGGGAAAATCAAATAAAATAATTCATGAACACAAATCGTCAAACAGAAATAAAACTCAAGAAGACACACGGCATGGAGAAAGAGAGAGAGTGAGAGACAGAGAGAGAGAGAGAAGTTTCACCGCCAAGATGCAGACTAGTGTGGAATCGCAACGGGGACAAATCTCAACTTTATCTAGGCATCTCGCAATGAGTTTCTGTCTCTGTTGTGGATTATGCAGACAATATAAAAATAAAAATTTGATGGTCAAGGTTCTTTTCCTATATCCAAAAACCTTTATATACCAAGGATATGTAATGTATTATAACTACAAGTACTTGCATAAGATACCAAACTCTTCCCTAACAGCCAGTAATAAAAGTCCTGTCATTATCTCTACATTCGTGAACTATGTCTCCATGCAAGCAGAATAACGAGACTGAAAGAAGGAAAGCATTTTTAAAACTGAATAAAATAAGAAGAAAATACCCATCTTTTCATCCTTTAGAATTAAAGAAAATCACTTCCAAAAGGAAGGTCACACACATATAGTAGAAAGAAAGAGAGAAGTGAGGTAAGCAGAGAGGCAGAGGCAGACATAGATAGAGAGAGAGGAGGGAGAGAGAGAGAGAGAGAGAGAGAGAGGAGAGAGAGGAGAGAGAGGAGAGAGAGAGAGAGAGAGGGAGAGAGAGAGAATGAGAGAGAGAGAGAGAGAGAGAGAAAGTGAGAAAGAAAGAGAGAAAGTGAGAAAGTGAGAAAGAAAGAGAGAAAGTGAGAAAGAAAGAGAGAAAGAAAGAGAGAAAGTGAGAAAGAAAGAGAGAAAGTGAGAAAGAGAGAAAGAAAGTGAGAAAGAGAAAGAAAGTGAGAAAGAGAAAGAAAGTGAGAGAGAGAGAAAGTGAGAAAAAGAAAGAAAGAGAGAAAGAACGAAAAAGAGAAAGAAAAGAGAGAAGAGAGAGAGAAAAGAGAGAAAAGAGAGAGAAGAGATACATTTCTCCATCCCCAGAAAAGGATAACTGCCCACTGAAAATGAGATCTAATCATTATTACCAAGCAACAAACATAAAACAAGCCCAAGCAAGTATTTAGTTCATCCCAGTCAAGTGTTCTGCACAGAATAGATCATATTCAATTCTAACAATGCACTGCAGGCCACGTCATGTGAAAACCCTGTACAGAAGACATTTGCGCTTGCATGCACATGCACACACAATCACATCTGTAAATCATACTCAAGACTAAGGTTTTACACTCTATTTTGACACCTAAGTTCCAAATCCTGAATGTAAAGTACAAAACAATTGAAAATTTAACTAACTAAAAGCAAAACCAGGTTGTAACAATGTTCATTCACTTTATTC
>NW_028234434.1:24613140-24615640 GCF_977035675.1 Penaeus japonicus
TTTTTTCCTCAGCTCAAATTCTCTTAATTCATGCATGCAGTGCCTTTTCTTCACAGCTGGAGACTTAGTATGTTGTTAAATTTCCATATAGTACCTAACTGCAATATCTGTAATGTAAGTATGCATGTAGGTGTGTAAAATGTGAGGAGGAGATGGAGGGATGGAGGGAGAAAGAGAGAGGGAGAATGAGAGAAAGACATATATGCGCGTTCATGTGCACACACACACACACAAACCTTTTTCATTAATACTCCTGTTCAGTTCTCTTACACAAATGTGTAACATAAGATGAAGCTAAGTTGGAAATACTTAATTCAATGAAAATTGGCACAGTTCTTATCATATCACATCCTGATTTTTGTATTTTCATAAAATTGAATAAATCATAATATCTTATCTTCATAAATGTTTAAAATTAAATGAAAAAAATATTCACATTTACAACACATTTATCACATAAATAAATAAATAGAGAGAGTGAGAGAGAGAGAGAGAGAGAGAGAGAGAGAGAGAGAGAGAGAGAGAGAGAGAGAGAGAGAGAGAGAGAGAGAGAGAGAGAGAGAGAGAGAGAGAGAGAGAGAGAGAGAGAGAGAGAGAGAGAAAATATTCTCACATTAAGACCTCAAGCTGAAAAGAATGACCCTTGCATTTCCCACAAGAGCATTGTCTAAAGACACTCATTACAGCTTCATTCAATATCCATTTTCATATAATTCACACAAAGAATTGGAAAGTGAAGAGTTCTCACAGATATCATATCATACATTACCAGACCAGATTTGCAACTGATTCTTCTCTCTCAAACACACACACATAAGAAATAATAACCAACAGTGCAAGATTGAACATAATTGAAAAGGATCAGCCAAGTGGACATAAATATCTTCCCAGTACCATTACTAAAGGGTAGTACTGTAATTTTTTGTAATTTCTAGAGAGAAATTGAAAGATTCATCTACTTGGTTGAATGTGCCATATTGTAATTCTTTACCCCTCCCTCCCTCACCAATTTTTTATACTTTATTTCTCTGGTAATCAATTGATGAATTACTGTCAGAAAATTTGTAACTAAACTTATCGTACAGTTATGCTGAGAGTCTTGGCTCATAATTTTTTGGCTATGCTAGGGCTCAGGTAAGCTTGTGCATACAGTGCCATTACATTGAATATATACATCAAGCTATGAATATTATATATATATATATGCATATATTTGTACATCAGTAATTCATCAACAAATTATAAATTAATGTATATATATAAACCATATATATGTGAACAGATATAAATGGATATGTCTAACATAATTATGTTTAAGTCCACAATCTTGAAACCAATAAATACCCTTCTAAATATATATATAGGCATATAATGTATACTGAATCATATAATTCAATAGATAAATAAATAAATGATCATGTAAATTAATAAAAAGCAAATTGATACCTACAGCATCATGATAGGAGTTAATTTCATGACATAACTCTGGAATAACATCCTTATATATCTTATTGCAAACTTCACATTTCACCTTCAGAATCAACAAACAGATTTACACTTAAAGAAATAAACTGTAGAATATGGTAAATTTAATTTTTATAAATACCCATGCACTCATAAAAATATAAATATACACTTTTTAAAGAAATACAATGACTGAGGATCACCATATCAATCCCTATGAATGATATTTAAATATAAAATATAATAATATAAAAACTAACAAAATATATGCATAAAAAGCTTTATATTAATTTAAATAAGAAAAATATATATAAATAAAAAAACATACCTACAACTCTATTAGTGTGCAAATCACCCATATAATATAGAAGTAAACAAAACCATACAGCAATATCTTCAAAAATAATTTTTAAATGATCCTTAGAGCAAAAAACTAAACGAATAAAATAATAACAAAACAAAAAAACGACAAGTTCAGGTATCCCACACGCTAATTAACACTAATTCAACGCTAACCCTACGCATTTAACATCCATATCGCCTCTAATACATCAGAACGACTTAGAAGAGACTCAAAAACCACGTCAAAATCACCTCAAAATAAGATATAGACGATTTCTTAATGTAATTCAAAAACCCTCAACTGACGCAAGTTTTAACCAACCTCGCTATAACGATCTGCGTCTCATTGCACCCCTTTTTCGCGTCTCTTGGCCCATTGGGGATGGAGGTTGCTTTCTACGATTAGATTCTGATTTCTATTTCTAATTATCTATGAGGAATAAATTGCAGGTAGGCCTATTAACGATCAATAAAGTGCGAAATAAGGCAGGTTCACTTGGTCACCCCTATAAAACGGGCCGAATTCGGGGCCATTGATCGAGAAAATGGACTTTGAGGCTTATTTCGGGGAAGATCCTCCCTTCTCTCACGCATTACTTGTACTCACCGAGGCCATGGTGTTAATTTAAGGCCGTGTTAAGTTAAAAACAGAGCGAGTGGTGCAGCGAAGAGGGTTGTGTGTTGTGCTAAGGCC
>NW_028234434.1:24635640-24650640 GCF_977035675.1 Penaeus japonicus
CATAATACCATGATTACATGATACAAAACATTCCTTTCCAAAGCCAAAAGCCTGTTGTAGTGATTTTTTTTGAGCACCAGTAGCTAATAACACTGAAAAGTACCTTCTACTAAACACATACCATTATTGCTGTGTATAATCTCTCTCTAAAATACCATAAATATTAATATTAACCACCTAAAACATAATGCCCCTTTTTAAAATACCAATTTTTAAATCTGGAACGGGAATGCCTCTACGCCAAATTACTTCCAGAGCAAGCAACTTGGCTACAAAAAAATTAAAGCATACAGTGGTTAAAATTCTTTACTTTAGGCAACATTAGTGATTGCTTTATTCTAAAAGAAAAGATTGAAGAAATCTCTCTATTCACTGCAGTTTGATTAACGACTAAAATTAGTTGTATAACTGAATTTTAAGATCTTACTTTTTTTGAGGTCAAAACATGCCACTAGTTGTATTTGGCAAATCTTTTGACCATACAATACATTTGGAAAATTAAATGAAAGAAGAAAAAAGGCATTAACAATCTTAATTAAAAGTAGTTACTCATATCATAAATGCCCTTCCAATCTCCATAGCTTTCTGTTTTTTTCAAATGACATTAAACTACAAAATTTAGAAGAAAAAAACAACAACATTTCACTTCTACTGGTGTAGCAAAGACAACTTACGTGATCAAGAACCTTTTAGCAAAGAAACACAAAAACTTGCATGATTTATGATACTTGACCAATTACAATCAATTAATGGTATATCATGTCTTGTACTGGGATAATACAACTTTCCCTTAAGTACATCACATGAAGTTTCAAATTATAATAAATCATGCAACTCTTATCAACAATGCCCTTCTGATGCCTGAGGGAGAAGGATGGGATTCACATGTAAGTCACTACAAAAATAATGGTTATTGCTCAGCTGCAGACAATCCCCTGCAATGTTACTGAAGTAGGCAAACAACCAAGCTGTTCATTTTCATTTCAGTTACATAATGGACACCTGATTCATATCTTTATGTAAAGCCCCATACAACAAATGTTAATTTACAGACTCTTATACCTAACATCTATGATTAAAAAAAGAGTATTTCAAATAACAATATCCAATATCCAAAGCTGTGCAATGTGCAAGAAACTGAAAAATCAAGCAGTTGCTACAAAATACAAGGTCTTCTGCACACTTTCACAATGGATTGGAAAGTACCAAAATCAGATAAATTGGTAACTATAAAAAGTAATTATAGCCCTTTCCAGAAATGTTGAAATGTTAATACAGATACACAGCATGTGAGTTTACATTTTAAGTGCAAAAGGATATTACCATCTACATACACTTCAATCAGTCATAACAGACATTTGATACTGCTTACAAAGCATTTAATTAATCCACTTATTACCAACATTTGTCTAATAATATCAGCATGAAACAGCTAAAGGAAAAAATATGAGGAAAATGAACAGTTAGGGTATTACAGGTGGTGATGAGATTCTCAATGAAACACTGTCATCAAAGAGTGTAGAAGTGAATTTCTTAGATGCTGCTAAGGCATAGGCAGGAATAGGGTACACCAATTACACTCTCAGATTGGATTAGCTCTTCTACAGTGTATATTACATTCCCATAATTTGCCTTCTTTTCTCCTCCTTAAGCAAGTCACTTACTGTACTTCTCCGGTGACCTTTTCCGTTGGAGCGAGTGAGTTCAGTCCTTAAGTAAAAAGATCATAGCCACTATGTCCTGAGTATTGTCATTACTAGCACTATCTTTCAAAAGGGAGTATGTACAGATAAGAGGGAAGCACATGTATGGTATAACAATTCTTGAGGATTTCAAAGAAGGAGAGAAGGCTACCTGAAAGTGGATGGTGCAAGTCAAGACACAAGAGTACATTCAGTGGATTGTGGAACTCCACCTTAGGTCAACTACACTTACTTCCTTTATCAACCACGTTAACAAATCAAATACTGATTGACCACGTAAAAACTCAAATACTGATTGACACAAAAAATAATGTTGAACCACACAAAAAAGAACAAATACTGATTGATTCACGTAAAAAATAAAGTACTTCTTAACCACATGAAAAATAGAATACAGATTAACCACATAAAAAATAGAATACTTATCAACATTTATGATTAATGGAAATAAATGACACCTAACCACATTTGTCAATTACAGGTTATCTTGTGTGCTCAAGTTCAGACCATCTTGTAAGTGTTGCATTTCACTGCATCAAAGTTCACACTACATATAAAAATAATCAATGCTTGTATTGTGCATGTACAATATCTTATAATCAATCTGGAGTTGGCATTAGAACAATGTCCCTCTTTAACGTGGGAATATCACACGTACAGACGAGGATATCTCTATCCAAACTTTTAGGTTTACAATTTCTCAATGTTCCCCCTTACCACCACTCAACACTGCCATGGATATACTTCCCTAGGCCTGACAAACATATAATTGCTTGATAAACCTTAAGTCCTCTACTCTAACATTAATGCAAATAATACTAATGCTTTTTAATGGGGAAAAAGAGGCATCAGCTGCATTGCAGAGCATGCTGATTAGCAAGTAGCAACTTCAACAGCAATTTTCTGAAATAAATCGATAAATAAAATAAAAACATCTTCCTGTTAAATCTTATTGCCATCATCTTCATTCGTTTATAAACTGAATATCTCAAAAGCATTCTTGGCACATTGTGTTAGTATACACCACAAACAATGAAAAATAAAATGATTTACAGGAACAAAATTAATAACAATAATGTAAACATTGGCACAGTAGTTAAGAGTACACTCGGACCCATTAACTTTTCGTATAGAATCTCAAAACGATATATCAACAACACAATTTTCCTACATATAACTGGACAACTTTCAGCCCTGCAAACCAATCCTTTCCACCATGTGCTTATGTAAATAAGTGTTTTTTTATTATATAACTTTGCAGTATACGACATAACATCTAAAACATTATGTCAATATCCGAAACATAACATAGCTTAAATCCTACTATAATGCAATGACCTATAACAAAATTAGTTTTCGTTTATCTTCTTGTGCATGCTTAGACAACTCCTGTCAATTAAATGCACCAGCACATGTAACTCTTCTACTATAACCATACAGTTTATCATAACACTAAATTCTCAATACAGCACTGGAAACTGACATGAGATTGCTAATCGCGCTGATAAATTCCTAAGTCTTTCGTCTAAACTGATCTCTGTTTTCTAAATATGCAGAAATCCTGGGGAGATTCATGAAATCTATTGACGAGGGTAATGGTTTGGATGGTTTTGAGATATACCTATTATCTATCAGCTGGCAAAATCTGCTAAAATAATTTTCTATCAAGTATTTCTATCACTATTGCTTTGGATGGGTGGGTTGGCATTAAAGCAATATTTTAGTTATTATTCTTTTGTGTGTGTCCTTGAGATTTGATATTTGAGAGAGCACTAGTTATGTTTAGTACTAGAAAAAAGGGAGTTTTTGTGCATACTCTAGTCATTCTTCCAAAAAAAGACAAAATGTATTTATGGTTTAGTAGCAAAGCCTATTCACACAGCAATAGCTAGTCAGAATATCTTTCCAAAAAAAGGAAATTCTGACCTGGTTTTAAATATCAGTCACGTGCAGAAGATGCTTTTGTTCGTTGAAAAAAAAAGAAAAAAAAGTCAAGAACAAATGAGAATCAACATATGAAGTGAACAAGACACTCAGTGTGCATTACACAAAACACACAATGAAAGAGTTAAATCCATTCAAAGTGAGAATGAGTATTTAATGGCCTTAAAACTAATCACTTGGGGGAGTAATGGAGGGATAATAGCATTGGAATTAGATAACAGAAGTATCTCCCTTCAAAATGCACATTCAGCTGTCATATTTCAAAGCCTGACAGCTTTGGCTAACCTTTACAAATAAACATCAACTCCAATTTGATGAAACTGTACATTGAAAGAAAATACTAAAACGTGAACACACAGCTACATTCATCTGCCTTAACCTTTCACTGTTTTCTTGCGTTTCAACATAATTCCCTACATAACATACACATCTATGTAACACTTATCTAGCAGTCCCCATCCTCGTAGATGAAACTGCGGAGTGATCATAATCAATTGCATATTTTTGAAAACATCTGGTAGTATGAGACATCTCATTAAATATCAGAGCAATAAAATGACAAAGAAATTAATCAGAGACGATGAAGAGAAAGAAAGAGAAAAAACTTGAATCTGGATACTGACATTCTCAAAATATTAAATGTGAAACTTATGCATTTCTTTTCCTTTCATCCTATCACCTCCTGCCTGGAGCTGACAGCCGAGTAACACAGTTATAAGGCTAAAAGGGTTCTTACAGGCATACGATTCACTTTTTTCGATACACAGTAAATATTATTGCACCTACAGTTTGAGCTACCAATAAGGAGCATGTATGATGAACTTGGCAGTGTGTCCATCAGCACTACATTCTGTTTATCACGTATGACAGAGGTGTTCACAAACCGTTATATTGTATTCCCTAATGATAAAACTTTATGTGTTATCAACTCAATGTCTTTGAACTGTGATGAACCTACATGAATTCTTATATTATGCTTGGTTTGTTGTTTTTAACCATATATGATATTCTTTGCCTCCATCAGTTATTGCCACTGAATATCTAAATATACAGTATATATTCATGAATTTTTGCATGAGTGTGAGTAAAAATAGAAAAAATATACATCTGTGTATGTATATATGATCTTGTATGTCTGTACCATATCTACAGTATGTGTATGAGTGTACATGAATTTGTTATGTTATCTGAGAAATCAGATCATAAAGTTTATATACTTAAAATCCCTAATGTACATAAATATCTGCCATTGGTGAAATGTATTGTATTCTATGTGACACCACAAGAGTGCTTGTCTGTTTATTTAATTCTGTCTTTGATTTGTTATGAATCACTACTCAACCACTGCTTAATGCACCTAACATAGACGGAGTAGAGAATAGGTTTAACATGTCTGAGAGGCACTTGTAACTTACAAGTAACTTTACATGTGTCAGGTAAGCATACTTGATACTCCTTATATCCTAACTCTTCTAGTTCCTTGGCTATAACCTGGCTCCTCTCCTTTTTCCAGTTGCTTTACAGGGAATGGTTAGCAAGTGCCCATGACGTGTAGTACAGATATGACCAGCAGACTTTCTCTACACTGGTCAACTCTGAATGGAGTCATCATGTTATGCTATTCATCAGCAAATGATGAAATAGATCATCAAGATCCCTTCTTTTTTTTTTTACTAATTTACAAAACTTTATATAAACTTTCTTTAAATATATATGTGCAAATATTTATATATATATCATTTATATATACCATCTGTGAGTATTTCTTGTTTTTTCATGGTAGCTGCTCAAGATCACTTCCATTTCTGTAAAACAAATAAAGAGAAATGTCATAAGGGTTTTGTTATAATAGCACTACAGAGGTTCAAAATGTACATATATACAGTGACTTTCACTGTGGCTAAGAATAATCTGTATGTGAGCAACCTTGCTCACTTCATTAGCATTGTAGAAATAAACTGTATTTTGAGGCAAGAACAATGTATGATTACACAAGCAACTATTATATAAATAATCAAAGAAAAGATAGAAGGCAAAAGCGAAGAGTCTCACCCTACCTCAAAATTGCGCATGATCGTCGTCCGAATCCTGGAGTAAGTTGGCCGTACGCAGAGGTAGCGAAGCGGCCTGGGAGGAGCGTAGGCGCGACTGCAGATGCTCCACCTGCAGTTCGAGATTTTCTACTGTTTCCTGGAGCTCATCGTTTCCTCGTTGCAGTTTCCTGGTGTTGGAGTAGGAGGAGGTTTGTAAGGAGATTACAAAAAACAAACATTGTACACAGGAATAAATGGATAATCGTTAAAGAAATAAAAATATCAATTTACAGATAAAAGGAATAAATTGGTGTGTTAAAAAGTAAAAGGAAACTATGTTAATAAGAAAAAGAAGTAAAAGAAAAAAAAAATTATAGGAAATATGATAGTTTTCAGGAAGAGGAAGAGGAGGAGGAAGAGGAAGAAGAAGAAGAAGAAAAGAAGAAAACGGGACAAAAGACAAAATAATATATACAAGAACAACTACCAAGCAATCCCAAATTTTCAGAAACAGCACAAGGCAACACCCTAATTCCCAAACCTGATATTATTGGTAGCACCGTCGACTTCGTCCTCGGAAGCTGCCAGCTCCTTCTTCAGCTCCTCGACACGACCTCTGAGGCGCTTCACTTCACTCTCGTATTGGTCTGCACGTCGAGTTGTGTGCTGGAGTTCAACAGACTTGTCGGCTAGGACCTTCTTGAGCTTGGCGTGTGCGTGCTTGAGTTCCGACAGTTCCTGGAGAGAAACAATTGCAGAATTTAATAACGATTTGATATATACATATATCAAAAGAAAAATGAGATAAAACAAAAAAATATAATTAAGTCATTAGTTGGCTCCCTTTTCCCAACACTCAGAGTGACATGCTCCCATCATATAGCATAAACCAACTAACAATACTGTTTTTATTGCTCACTAAATTATAACATACATTATCTGCAAACAGATTTTAAAGGAAATGAAGTTAGAAACATTGTAAACATCTGATCTATTTGGGCCTTCGACTCACCTTATACTTATCCGCAATCTCCTGCTTCAGCTGAGCAACGTCGGAATCAGGCGTTGAAGCTGTGAGTTTGCTCCTCTTGTCCAGCCTCTCTTCCAAGTCGCTGACCTGGGCCCTAAGCTTCTTGTTGTCTCGTTCCATGCCTATTTTTTCGCTCTCTAGCCTCTCTCTTCGGCCCCACTCTTTAGCGTTTTCTTCTTGTAGACGTTCCAACTCTGCTCTGAGATCTGCCAACCTGAATAAGCAATAAAAGTATGCTTAAAGAGATGCAATATAAAGATATGGTCATTTACTTACTCCATTGGGTTTGCAAAGATAAGAGTTTCGTGAGCATAGATGAAGGGAGAAATCCTTTTTTCTGGCATACCTTTATAAACAATAATTTCAGATCAACTCATTCTAATTAGTATATCTATCATATGGATAACTGTGGCACTGTTTTCTTTCTTTTCTTTTCTTTTGCCCTGTTTCGTCCAGTTTCCACACATACCAGAGAGCAACTGCCTCATTTCATCCTTTAAGGGTTAAATATTCTGTATGACAATGCAACAAGAAAATTGGTAACAGAACTCTTAAAGCTGGTGAAATAATCATGTGTATATGTATATATGTATATATATATATATATATATATATATATATATAAATATATATATATATATATATAGATATATAGATATATTTATATATATTATTATTATATATATATATATATATATTATATAATATATAATTTTTTTCTTTTCTTTTCTTTCTTTCTTTCTTAGCAAGCATTAACTTTCACAAAGAAATCCAGCTGTTCAAATTGGCCACTTTCCATAAAATTATCTTTTATGTGACTGAATTTTCTTTTATCTACAACATGAACAGTGTTGGTATGAAAATGATTATTTTCCAATTCTTCTTCATATGTAAAATGGTTTGCATAAAGGAAGAAATATAAACTGACTGTATGATCATAAAAAAAAACATTAATATTTTCTTACCTAGTTCATTGAAAAAAAAAGAAGAAAAAAAAAAAAAAAAAAAAAAAAAGAAAAGAAAAGAAGAAAGATCTCACTTCATCTAAAGACGACAACTAACCTGCGATCAACGCATTCTCTTGATGACGCTTCATCCAGCATCTCCAGCTGTAGGCACTGTACTTCCTTCTGGTGTTGGGTGCGAAGTGAGACCAGCTCCTTGACGGCCTCCTGTCGTGATGCCCTGATATCTTCCAGGCGGGCACGTAGTTCATTAGCCTCTGACTGCCATTTAGAGACCTCGCGGTGAAGTATCAGCTTTTCGCTGTGGAAGGTGATGTTGGTGTGAGATGATTGAGGTACTTTATACTCATTATTTTTTCTTGTTACAAAAAACAGGTTTATAATAAAAGCATAAAACAAGTATTTTCAATAAGCAGGTAATATGTTCTTTGTGCATTTACAGCTTAATAATGGAATGATATCAATAAAAAGGAGCTTTATAGAAAATATTATAATTATCAACCCACTGCAGATGGGGTGGATTTGCTTCATCTTCAGCTGCATGCGACATACCTAAACTTTTCCCACTCTCTTTCAGTCACTCGTTTCAGTAATTTTTGTGTTTGTACTTTTTTTGTGTTTTATTGTATTGAGCGACTTATATGTGTTATATGACAGACTCTATCAATGCTGCAGTTAACTAAAATTGTAGTATATGGTCTGTATCAGCTCATCATTTTCTTTATACTCAGTGTCATAGACGTATTGCAGTTTTATGGGAGGATAAAAAGCAAGTTTTTTTTTTTGTATTCAGGTACTATTGTGAATGAATACAAAAAATGTAGCCATCCACAATGAAGATGACATGAAGATGTAGGGAAGAGGAAGGAAACCTATGCTTATAGTCTTAGGTTCTAGATTTTAAGTGAAACCTATTTTGCTTAATATTATGGCAATTATAGTAATTATGACAGAATTGTCATCATCACTCCCTAATACATACAAGGCAGCCCTACTGACACAGGAATTCATTACATACACTGCCTGCACATCCTTTGTCACTAGTACTTTAGAGCAGGAGGTCAGCAACTTGCTGTGTGCCATCGCTCTCTAAAGATAGTTCTTGCTAGAGACCATGGATAGGTGCCATTCAAGGATCTCTCTACTGCTAGTGCTAGGAGAAAGTGGTGCCATCTAGGTTCTAGATTTTAGGTGAAACCCATTTTCCTTAATATTATGGCAATTATAGTAATAATGACAAAATTGTCATCATCACTCACTCATTATGCATAGTACAATAAAATAACATGGTGATCCAAAATCCCCCAAACTCATGTACTTCATGACACCTGTCGATGGGCCAAAGGTGTCAGCAATGGGTTAATCTATACACAAAAAAAACAGATAGAGAAAAAAAAGTAGACTTTTATGCAGCACTTACTCTCTCTCAGCTTGGATGGTCTTTGTGGCCTCTTCCAGTCGCAGCTTCATCATCTTCACCTGCTGCTCAAGGGTTTCCTGCTCTGGGGTGATGCCAGTGTCATCTATAACTGAGCCACCAGCACTACTTTCCATGACACTCCCGCCATTGTTTGTCCTCCAACCTCTCCTGTTGACACCGGGGTTGGCATTGGCACAGGTATCGCTGGGTCGAATAGGCTCCTCATAGCCTCCCTCACTGCACTCACTACCGCCGCACACTTCACTCATAGGGTCTGACACTGCTGATATTCTGGGGTTGATGTGACACGTGTCTGGCAGGGGGTCTGACATGGTTGATATTCTGTGGGATGGGGACGGCTGAGTACTGCTGTTGCCACTCCCAGTGGGTGGCAATACAGTGCTGTCTCTGAACGCTTGCTCCTGCTGCTGACTGTGGATCAGTTTCTCCTCCACGTCATTCTCCCTCTGTGGGTGGTGGCAGTTTTCAGGCATCTCCTTCACTGCACTGTCTTTTAAGTACTCGTCACAGATGAGGTCCTTGACCTCTCGACCCGCACGGCACTTCTCACTCAGGCGCGTGGCCTCGCTGGCTTTGTGGGCATACACAGACACATTCTCGACACCGCTCTGTGGAATGCCTGCCTCGACGTTCAAGCTCTCCTCGTGGTGGCTTCCACGAGAGCCAAACATCTCCTCCAAGAGGCTGAAGTTGGTGTTCTTGGCATCACGGATGAACTGGAGTTCGTCGCTGGACAGCTTCTCTGCTTCAGTCTGGGTGATTGGACGGGCGGGAGTGCTGCCATCTCTCTCGGGCGAGTCTCCTTTGTGATTGTTCTGAGGGAGAGGGAGAACAGTGAGAACAATAGATATATAAGAAGGATACAAAAGATAATGTGAAGGAGAAGTAGGATAAGATAGAAAGGGAATGAGGAGATGGTTGGGAAAATTAATGAGTAGAAGAAGAGTAGTAGGGAAAAGGAGGAAGGAAAAATGGAACTTTTTTTATCTAATGCCATAATACTGAAATTAATTATGAGCTAGCTAGAGAAGGCCAATGTTCATGGGGAGTGCCTCCTATTCATTCATGTAAAGAAGGAAAGGAGATGGAGAAGTAGGATTTATTACAAAAGGTGAAGGGGAAAAAATAAGTAAAGGAAGAAGTGGAAACTGTGGAAAAAAAAAGAAATGGAAGTTGTGGATGAAGATGAAACAGAAGAAAAACAACACTGGATGTAGATTCTTATGTACCACAATCTTACTTTGAAAAAAAAGGGGGGGAAAAAAACAAGTCCTCACCAAACCCTGCATATACTCACAATATCCTCTGTATCTACCTGATCTCTCAGATCGGTTGGCTTTTCCACCAGGTCATCTTTATTCCTTGACCTCATCATATGTGTCTGGCTTATGAGGGCCATTTGGGCTTCCAGGTCGTTCTTCTCTCGTCGCAGGACTCCTGTCTCTCTCTGGGAGACCTCGAGGCGCCCGCGGAGGATTCTCACCTCCTCCCGTGCCTTGTTGCGCTCACTCCTTACCTGTGGTGTTGTGAGAAAAATACTAATAAAAATACTGTATATATGTCTATGTATCTGTGAATATATATATATATATATATATGTGTATGTGTGTGTGTGTGTGTTTCTGTGTGTGTCTGTATAAAAAAACAAACATATATATCTGTAATAAGTATTGCTTATTTTTTTATATTCTAATAATGCTCTACCTGGATCAATAAGTTGTTAAAAGCAATAACTATCATGGGCTGCAGTATCTAGCAAATGTAATGATTGAAAATATCTATATCAATACCAACTTCTTTCTACTTATATATAAATCTCTCTCTTTCTTTACATACACAAATACATAGATAAATATTTTTATAAATAAACTTCATATCTAGAACTATATCTAAGAGTATCTATACACTTCACCTTGCTCCACTTTTCTCTCCAGTTGGCAGTGCAATCCGACCACCACCTCATGGTCTTCTCCATCTGTGTGGCACGGGCTCGAGCCTCCTCCAGCTCCCTCTGGATGAGTTCCTGAAACAACGTTCCACCAGTAAGAGAACTGCATCCCTGTGTTTTTTATTCTTTACTGAATAGTTCTAAATATGCTGGTTACTTTTAATATAAATTATGTTTGCCTTGGTGAAGACTTGGGTAGTAATTCCATTATTGACTATAATTGGGAAGTTAAATAATAATAATCTTAATCATAAGTACTTATGTCTGTTAGGACACTGAAGTGGACCTGTTATGAACAGTGTTATTTGTCCAAGAGATGATGATATTTGAGATTTAACTATATATTTTAAACACTTTCATAACAGTACACATGTCTTCATGTGCGATTACTATTTTAGGCAAAGCATCTTTAATATTTGTCTTTCCTTGGTTACCAGTAATCACGTGGTTGAACATACAGCCTGCCGGTGTCATCCTAAAGCCTGCAAAAACATGCTCTCAAAATTAAGCTTAAGGATGGGAGAGGAATGCACAGCAGGTTCTCACCAGATTCCTGCAAAATCCTCTGTACTGTTAAAAGCCAAATCCCATGAGAAAAATACAAGAAAAAAAGAGTGGAATCTTTGACATCAAGAGAAGAAATTAGTTATTTAATTATTTGATGAATCCCACAAGGAAAAAAAAAGAAAAAAGAGAGAGAGAAAGAGATAGAGAGAGAGAGAGAGAGAGAGAGAGAGAGAGAGAGAGAGAGAGAGAGAGAGAGAGAGAGAGAGAGAGAGAGAGAGAGAGAAAACCGGTGGGATCTCTGATTTCTTGAGCAGGCAGGAGTTATCTCTTCCACACAATATTTTTCTTTATATTTCTAGGATTTTTGAAAGCATGTATAGCGGTTCCTTTCAAAACAACTGAACAAAGAACGTCATTCTCTCTTCTTCCCATTAGTATGGGAAGAACCTTGTACCATATGAGGCTTAAATATTGAAAAGGCTATTAGTGTCATTTTGTTTGTTAAACAGCTGATTTATATTGATAGCATAAATATCACCTTACATTTCAATTTTATGGATTAAAAGAAGGGAAAAGGAGGAGGAGGAAGTGAGATAGGAAGAAAGGGGAAAAAGAGGACATAGAAATGATACAGGAAAGGGAAGAGGAGGCAGAAGAGGAGGAACGGGAGCAGGAGCAAGAGGAGGAAGAATAAAAGGAATAAGAAGAGATGAAAGAGCAAGGATGGGATCATGAAGAAGAGGAAGAGGAAAAGAATGAGGAATAAAAAGAGGTGGATGAAAAGAGGAAGAAGGAGGCATAAAAGAAAGAGAAAGCAGAGAAGCAGCAGGAGGTAATACATAGGAATGAGGATAAGGAAAGAAAAGCACAGGGAGAAAATACTTTTTGCAGGAAAAAAATTCCTTTTTTCAAAATCATAAAATAATTCAATAAACGGATAAAACATTTGTCTCTTTTATGGAAGTAGCTTTGTTTTTAGGTCAGAAGTTACACATTTCCATCTCACTTCCTGTGAATCTGGACCTAGAAACCGGAAAGAATAACAAATCACTAAAGCCAAAAACATCAGACAGCAAAACCATGCAGCAAAAACCTCATGTGATTCCATTCATCACGAAATGAACACGAGGCAACATCCACCAGAGTTCTAGCCGCCGGTATGCCAGAGCTAGAACTTGGATCAGATTACTTGCCAGCACGGGACCTTCCCACGCACTCGCTTCAATTTCCACTGAATAAGTGGACACCGGCCTCCCTGAAACTGCAGACAGGGGTGTTCATCGGCACTTGTTTGTGGAATAGCTTCGAGACCCCAAATCAATCTGACCTCTTATTTACCACTCTTGAATTAATGATTATTCGCAGCTGTTGTGTTTAGTAGGTACGTAACCGATTGAAATTTAAGAATTCTATATTTTCATGTCGGTTAGTAGGCATTGGTTAATTACTAAAAACTATTTCTA
The DNA here is from genome assembly GCF_977035675.1 of Penaeus japonicus. Classification (NCBI taxonomy): domain Eukaryota; kingdom Metazoa; phylum Arthropoda; class Malacostraca; order Decapoda; family Penaeidae; genus Penaeus; species Penaeus japonicus. The sequence goes on from NW_028234434.1 coordinate 24,648,675, forward strand.
ATAAAATGCTTTTGCTGATTTTAAAGGCCTTGTTCATATTAATCATTACTGTAAAGCATTAGATGAAAATGACTTTAACAATTATTGCATCTATCATATGAAAAAAAGAGAGAGAAAAAAAAAATATTGTGCAGCAATCAATACAGACCACAGTAGGTGTTTCTTAAAGAAATTATTGTTTCTTTTATGCTGAAGGAAAGTTTCCTTCTATTGGACATACATAAAGACAAGATAACAATCACAATTGAGAAACCGATATAACTTAAGTATTTATATTCAGTGTAAAATAAAAAAAAACAAAATAAAATAAATAAAATAAAATAAAATAACATATAAGTATTTACATGTCATTTTTCAACAGGATAAAATGAAATTCTTTAATTTTCTATATAAGATACAGAAAGCTGAAGATATGCTCTCTATAGCTATAAGCTGCCACTTAAAAGACAACAAAAAACGATAATAACATATATAATTCAAAAGAAAGAAAGAAAAAAAATTAACCTTGAGAGCAAACTTCTAAAATCAACATGGGTCCTTGTCTAAATTTCCACGTCCTATCAAACAACTTTATATACATCAATATCAACTATTCCCTAATCTTTTCTTCTCCCCTTGATCTCTCCTTCAAAAAGACCACAGCTCTTACCTACACACCAATGCCAGTACATGTGAGCACATAGCTGCATCCATCTTACCTGCTTGTCATGCCAGTGGTAGGGTAAGGACACTGGATCGTGCGTGTGGGGGGGAGGTGGATGAGGATGTGCCCCTGGCAGAGGAGCCTGGGCCCCACGTCGGGATGAGCCACCACCTGACTGGGCCATGTTTCACCTCCTGCAAAAGACGTTTCTGTTAGTAGTGTCGTTTTAAAAGCTGGTTTGCTGATTTATTTTACTGTTTTTGAGGTTGAGGGACTTTGGACCATCCCCCCCAAAAAAACAACAACATATATATCTATATATTTTCATTAGTACTTTTTAAAGAAGCAGGTTCACTGATTTATGTTGGTTTCAGGATTTCTAAGGTCATGGGTACTTCGTCAATGCAGAAAAATAATGAAAAAGCCTATATCCTGCCAGGTTAAAACTATCTTATGAAGAAAAAGGACCAAGTACATCGAGAGAAGAACTACGGAAGAACACAAAAAACAGCACTGTTAAGTATACAATATAGTCTGCACAATGTGAAGGTCTGGCTACAATCTGCTCACACAATTAAGTATTGCTATGGGCTCTTCACTTCTCCCTGTAGCAATAGCAAACAAACCATCACTGTGTATGTTCTGGTAAGATATAGCTTATCAACCTGTGATGATACAGGGTCAAATAAGAAATGGGTCTAAACTTTACCTTTTTGAATATACTCATATAACTCACCGAGGCCATGGCATTATTTGATGCAGTCCTATTTTGAGCTACGTGATACTAATAGGTATAAAATAAAAAAAACTGCTGAACATAACAGTAGGTCGCAATCATTTTTCAAAATCTAGGTCATTGTAATTTATGAAATTCCATTAATCTATACTCAGGTAGCTAAGTCTAGCAATGTTGTGGCCTCCACGCTTCTAGATCTGGCGAAGGGAAACGAACCTCCCCTAAATATGTGTTTTCCCAAGATGGACCTTATCGACCTCAGTGGCAATTTATCGTCAATAAAGAACCAAACCCAGATCAATCTCTCTAAATGTGTATAAGGGAAGTTTACTGGAGGCCATGGCATCACTTCCATCCTGGTTAAAACAATTTTGTCTTTTCTCTATGCCAAATATGTTATCGTAACTTTGTAGAGATAACATGACTGTTATTGATACATTTTGGCGAATGGTAGAACTAGTTTTACCATCGACTGATGAAGTACTATGTTACATAATAGAGTATTGCTGTTTCCAGAAATTGTAAATAAACATAAAGACATAACACAGTCAACCTAACTAAAATTAAAACGTTCTCTATCAAAAATG
>NW_028234434.1:24663140-24668140 GCF_977035675.1 Penaeus japonicus
GAAGAAGAAGAAGAAGAAGGAGGAGGAGGAAAAGAAAAATATATAGAAATAGAAATTGAAAAGGACGGAGATAAAAGGGGAAGAAAAAAAAGGAAGAGAAGAAGAAGAAGGAAAAGGAAGATAACATGTAGATAACATCTACAGGAAGAGACGAGACTATCACTAACTCGGAATATCCTAGCCAGACTTTTATCATTCATTTTTCTCTCTCTTTTCCTATTCGCCAAATACACAAGCGGCATCAATTTCACTATCTTTTTGTTGACGAATGCAGAGTCACGCCAGGTTACATTAGCTAGGCCACCGAGAATAAAGTCTGGCTTCAAGGTAACGTGTGAATAGGCCCCGTAATCGAGACTGACGTTATAATACGTATGGAATGACTGAAAGATCGTACATTTCTGCGATTTAGTTCATGATAAAAACAAGGATTTTAGAAATATGTTGCAAGTGTAAGGAGTACAAGCATAAACAAAGCAGAAAATGTATTTTTAGGGACCTCTTGTGGATCTCGGGAGAGAGAATTATAGAGAAGAGAATTATAGACAGGCAAACCCTTTCAAGTAAATCTTACTGATAGTTGCCACGCCTATTCTCCCTTTCGCCGAATCTGCATATTATACAGAAACTTGGTTACAGTCGCCGCTGTAAAGTGGGGCTACGTACGCAGGGCTGGATAGCCTATCTTCCCCTTCTACATTCTGCGATTATAAAAATTACCTGAATCTACAAACATTCCATGCAGCTTAGTCTTATCTTTCGACCTCTGCTGACCTCCTCAATCCTCAATTCTCCACCTCCTTCTCCTCATCATCACCATCATCCTCAATCCTTAATCCTCCTTCTCATCATCATCATCATATGAATCCAATCTTTCTAATTCATGTGATAGAATGTCTTAAGATAAAAAATATTTTGAATAAGAGTTCGTCTCAATCTTTCACTCATTGCCGGCTCTAAGAAATGGTAACCAAAGTATTCTGATGAGGTAAGTGGTTGTTTGACAGTTGAAGTAGGTAATTCAGGGTACATTGTTTGCACACGAGAGCCATCCCTACTCTTCACAGCTGAGTCGTCTAGGAAGGGGGCTGGTCTTACGCGAATATGAAGCCTTGTAATTGCAGAGTCAGCCATGCCACTTCCCACAAACAAATAGAGACTTGACTGGAATAGGAAAGTTGAAGCCTATTGAAGTGCTTATTGACAAGACCGCAGTTATAAACTACTTTTCGGATATTATGGAACTGAGACAGACTTACGATGAAATAGATAATGATAAGGATGATTGCAGGTGCGATGCTAAATATAAATGTATATAAATAGATAGGTAGATATAGACAAAGATATGTATATGTATTATATAATATATGTATTCATATATATTATATGTATATATATGTATATATATTACACACACATATATACATATATATATATATATATATATATATATATATATATATTCATTTATATTTATATATATTCATATATATTATATATATATGTATATATATATATTACACACACATATATGTATATATATATATATATATTACACACACATATATGTATATATATATATACACACAAACGCAAACGCACCCGCACACGCACCCGCACCCGCACACGCACATGCACACGCACACCTACATAAAAAAAAAAAAAAAAAAAAAAAAAAAAAAAAAAAAAAAAAAAAAAAAAAAAAAAAAAAAGAAAAAAAAGAGTGTATATATATATATATATATATATATATATATATATATATATATATATATATATATATAATATTAGCTACGACCAAAACATATTGTGACACGATAAGTGATCACCGTTTCGACAAAACAAAACTTTAAAATGATTCCTTTTCACTTATATCTTTTCTACAAAACAGACAAATGACACGACTTTCTTTTGAGGATCTGTAAATAAGAAAGAAATATCGTAGTTAAACAAAGGGACAAGGACATTAACAGGAGATACCAGGAGTGACGTTTTGAAGGCAAGGAGCTGGTTAAACGCTTAATGATAATGATTATATTGATGATAGTGATAATACTGAAAATAATAACGGTGAAAATGATGATAATGATAATACTGAAAATAATAACGGTGATCATGATAATAATTATAATAATAATAACAGTAATAATGATGGTAATAATGATAATAACAGTGATAATGATGGTGATGATAAAAGTACTGATAATGATATAATTGTAATAATAAATAATGATTATAAGAGATAATAATAAGAAAAATAGATAATGACAACGACAATAACAAGCAGCAGCAACAGTAACAACAGCAAGAATAACAACAAAAACGACAGTATCAACAACAATGCTAAAGATAACAAAACTAAGAACGGCAGAAATTCTAATGATAATAACTATAATATATCATCGTGATTGAAAAATAAGCACAAAATATGTTTGGAAGAAAAGAAAAAGAGGCAGTAATAACGGTACATCATATAAAAAATAACGTGTTAGTCTTAACTCTTTCTCTCTCATCTCTCTCCTCTCCAGTTTGTCCATCTGATTCATCTCTCTATTCCGTTCTATTTTTTTTTCTCTCCATCCCTTTCTTTCCTCCTCTCCCTCCCTCTCTTCCTCTCTCCCCCCTCTCCCCTGCTCTTTATATCTCCCTCTCTCTCTATCTTTCTCCTTCTCCCTCCCTACTCTCTGCCTCTCTTCCTCTCCCCCCTTCCGTACTCTTTCTATCTCCCTCTCTCTCTATCTTTCTCCTTCTCCCTCCCTACTCTCTGCCTCTCTCCTCCCTTCTCTGCTCTTTCTATCTTTCTATCTTTCTCCTTCTCCCTCCCTACTCTCTGCCTCTCTTCCTCTCCCCCCTTCATTACTCTTTCTATCTCCCTCTCTCTCTATCTTTCTCCTTCTCCCTCCCTACTCTGCCTCTCTCCCTCTCCTCTCTTACTCCCCTTCCCTTCCTACTCTCTCTTTCGTAATCCCAACACCCCGCCCATTCACGCCCTTGCTAATGTCGGGAAGTGAACCGGGACTTCCTTATCATCTTTTGCTGTTGCCTCCAAACGCCCACATCTCATCCTTACTCCCACGCCCACACACGTTGTATTTCCTCTGCCAGCCCCTCTGTATAAAAAGGGTTTTGATCCTTTTTAGAACATGTTTATAGTTAATACTATTATCGTTAAGGTTTTGATCCATCTTATAAGAGTTTTGATCCGAATATATAGATTTCGTCTATCTTTTTCATGGGTTTTGATATCGTTATTATGGTTTTGAATGTGTATAAAGTGTTCGTCATTTATTTTTATGTATCTTATAATATGGAAGGAGATGAAAAAGAAGAGATAATATGTAAACACCCACACACATAAAAACATAGAAATGGGTAAAACTGAATATTACAGAACTGATACAAAATACCCATCGGATAAAATGTGCAAGAATAATCTATTATTATTATTTTTTTATTTATTCATCTATTTTTATACCATTCTATCGTGTATTATAACATATTTAGCGGATCCCATTTACCTTATATGATAAGCGATACTGTTATTGATAGTGATGATAAAAACAATACTGATGATAATAATAATGATAATGAAAATATTGATGGTGATAGTCGTAATAATAGTAATGAGACTATTACTATTGCTGCTACTACCATCAATGATAATGATATTAGTGGTAGTAATAGAAAAAATGATGGTAATGATTATGTTGCTGGTAGTAGTGGTAGTAATAATGATAATAATGATGATAATTACGGTAGTGTTAATAACAATAATATAGTGATAATTGTAGTAGTAGTAATGATAATAATGATAGTAATAATAATACTTATAATTATAAGAACAATGACGTAAATAATGATAATGATGATAATGATAATAATGACAATGATAACACTGACAATGACGATAATGATAATGGTGATGATGATGATAATAATGATTATGATAACAGTAACAATGATAATCATAATACTAAAAATTATAATGATAATGAGAATAACAATAACAATGATAATAATGATACTAATGATAACAATAATGACGATAATGATAATAAAATCAATAACCGTTTTGATGTTGACATTCATAACATCAGCTAGAATGTATTTGTCACGGAAGGAGCTAATCGAAAAATCCAGATTGAACTGATAGAAAAGTTAATATTTATTCATATATTACTATTTTTAGCTTTTTGTTTTTTCACATGTTTGTTGGTATACAATTTGTTAGCATCTATAAGCATCTCTCTTTTGTTTTCCCAAGATCAAAAAGATATTGTTCATATCCGAACATACACACACATGCACACGCATCTATAAACATGTACTTTTATACATATATATATATATATATATATATATATATATATATATATATATATATATATATATATATAAACATATACTCAAGAGGATATATTCAAGAGCATTAAGAAGAAAAAGTGGCAATGGGCTGGACATACATATCGTAGACAGGACAACAGGTGGACAAAGAAAACAACAGAATGGGAAATACACGACACAATAAGACCAAAGGGCAAGACCAATGACTAGATGGCGGGATGAAATAGCGAATTTCGCAGGAGTAAACTGGAATCAGAGGACACAAGACCGGAATGACTGGAAAAGATTGAGAGAGGCCTACATCCTGCTGTGGAATGATACAGGCTGATGATGATGATATATATATATATATATATATATATATATATATATATATATATATATATATATAAATATATACTCACACACGCACACACACACACACACATATATATATATATGTATATATATATGTACATATATACATATATATGTATATATATATGTACATATATACATATATATGTATATATATGTATGTATTTATATATATATGTACATATATACATATATATGTATATATATGTATGTATTTATATATATATGTACATATATACATATATATGTATATATATATGCATATAAGTATATATATGTATATATATGTATGTATGTGT
>NW_028234434.1:24680640-24683140 GCF_977035675.1 Penaeus japonicus
GGTGTGTTTATCCAACCAGCGAACACGGAGAAGGAGACTAGAACCCGATATGTGAATTATAGATTTTGAATCAAGGTCACAAGGGGTCAAAAGGTAACCCTTCTCATCCTTATGATGTTGGTCCAATCGGCTTCCATGTTGGGCGAGTGTGAGTGAGACTTCGCTGAAAATATTATTTCCTTATGGACTCTAATTATCATGTAGCCATAGTATGCAGAATGGGATTGTAAGATAATAATTGTAAGATCACTATACTTATTGTACGTTTCTGATTTGAGATCCGTGTGTAGAGTGACTTGATCAGAAAGTCGAGATTGTCAAAACCTGATTAGATATCATAAATAAGCAGAAAAAAAAAAACGAACAGAGAGTGAAAAGAGAAGATAAAAACATCATAAATTCGGCGTCAGGTCTGCGTTCTTTTGAATAATACATAAAGGAAGGGGACGTGAATGAGGGTGTGGCACTGTGGGTATCCCGGCTTTGATTGGCGTCATAGTGCCAATGGTGAGGTTTGTTCGTTTTCCTCTTTTTACTGTCCTTGTCTCGTGCTTCCTTTGTGTTTTGCGTTTGTTTTGGGTTGACTTCTTGTTTACAGATTTAGCTGTCCTATTATGGTTGGAGTTGTCTTCTTCGTCTTCTTGCTGTTGTTTATCCCCTTCCTCCTTCCTCTCCTTCTCCTCCTTTTCCTCTTCCTCTTCCTCTTATTCAGCTAACATTCTTACCCTTCTCCTTCAACTTTTCGTTCCTTCTTGTCCTACTTTGGTCCACTTGTCCCCACTACCTCCCTCCCTCTCTCCCTCCCTTACCCCCCCCCCTCTCTCTCTCTCTCTCTCTCTTTCTCTCTCTCTCTCTCTCTCTCTCTCTCTCTCTCTCTCTCTCTCGATTCCAGTTCCCATATACATGTTTGAAGTATGCAAACGTGTGTGTATCTGTTGCAAGTTTGGTGCTTCCTCTAGCTCCTTTCAAGAAGATTGTTCAAGTTGTAAAATATTTACTTTTGCACCAAAGTAAGTAGTTGATTCGTCAATTTGGAAACCTATTTTCGAAGCAGATGCAGAAAGATAGCTTTGAATTGTCATATGACATGTTTCTATGTAGATTATTATTTCATACAAAGTTTATCTAAAATAACTTTGTTGAACGACGTAACTGAATAGATAAATGGTAGAACTTTGAATACATTAATTTTTATAGAAGCCTTTTTATGTATGCCATCAGTTTGAACTATATTTGTGTCAGTACTTTTAGCGCTCCCGAGACACTTACTGATTTGCATGATCTTATTGCATGAATTATGAAAAAAGAGACTTATCAAATATGCATCATTTGGTTCTGTTGATCTAACTTTGCACTGCATAATTCAAAGCAACAGACTCCTAGCTATATGTACTATTAATGCTTTGACTTGATGAAATATGTATCTAGAATATGCTGTGACCTTTTGACCTCTGGTGACCTTAACATTAGCTCAACGCTTTAACTATGAATATGTTACTCAAAATGGAATTTCATGATCAACATAATGAGGCTTATATCCTTTTACTAGTCGAACTGGAGAAAAGTAATGATTATCTTTTGTCTTTAATCCTATCCTTTTAAACATGTAGGGACTAAAAGTCGATTTTTTTCTCATTGAGTGCTGCTTCGAATATGATAGAATAATAACAATAATTACTTAATAATTTAAGATGTGGGGACAGGCTCTTGTGATTTTCCGGTAATATTGTGGCTGTTTATTGCGTTTTTCAATTGACTAGAAAGGCTAGAATGTTGATCTAAAGTGGTTTGTGAGTCATGTGAGAGAAATAGGTGAATTTTTCATTTGACTTCAATTTCTTTTATCTTTATGTATTTGTGATTTCTCTTTAAGATTATTACATAAGATGATTTTTTTTTTCAAGATTTGTTTTCTGAGAGGTAGCTTGGCTCTCTCTGAGATGGACAGATCAAATGTTATGGTTATTTTAGCAATAGAATAATAGTGATAATTTTGATGATAATGCTTATGAGAGAAATTATAACAATAATGAGGTAAATGATAATTATGATAATGATAATGATAACCATCATAATAATGACAATGATAATCATGATGATAATAATGATGATGATAATGATAATGGTTATAATGTTTAGAATGATGATGATGATAATAATAATAGTAATGATAATGGTAATAACAAAGATAATACTGATAACAGTAAGGATGATAGTGAAAATAAAGATAGCAATAATGGTTATGATGGTAATAATAGTTCTGAAAATGGTGATAATGATAATGATGATAATGATGGTAATAATGACTAGCATAATGATAGTACCAATGATGATGATGATAAAAAGATCAACAAAAAGGATATCAAAATGCAATGATGACAGCAGTGATGAATTAATATAAACAAAAGCGATAAAGATAATGAAAATGACAAAGACGACAATGATGATATTGTGCAAGAGAGAAATGAAATGGGAAAGTAAATATATAAAGAGACATATC
>NW_028234434.1:24705640-24710640 GCF_977035675.1 Penaeus japonicus
AAACTCCTTATCTCTCTCCTTGCCTCACAAAACTCCTTATCTCTCCCCTCGTCTCACAAAACTCCTTATCTCTCCCCTTGCCTCACAAAACTCCTTATCTCTCTCCTTGCCTCAACAAAACTCCTTATCTCTCCCCTCGTCTCACAAAACTCCTTATCTCTCTCCTCGTCTCACAAAACTCCTTATCTCTCTCCTTGCCTCAACAAAACTCCTTATCTCTCTCCTCGTCTCACAAAACTCCTTATCTCTTTCCTCGTCTCACAAAACTCCTTATCTCTCTCCTCGTCTCACAAAACTCCTTATCTCTCTCCTCGTCTCACAAAACTCCTTATCTCTCTCCTCGTCTCACAAAACTCCTTATCTCTCTCCTTGCCTCACAAAACTCCTTATCTCTCTCCTCGTCTCACAAAACTCCTTATCTCTCTCCTCGTCTCACAAAACTCCTTATCTCTCTCCTCGTCTCACAAAACTCCTTATCTCTCTCCTCGTCTCACAAAACTCCTTATCTCTCTCCTCGTCTCACAAAACTCCTTATCTCTCTCCTTGCCTCACAAAACTCCTTATCTCTCTCCTTGCCTCACAAAACTCCTTATCTCTCCCCTTGCGTCACAAAACTCCTTATCTCTCTCCTCGTATCACAAAACTCCTTATCTCTCTCTTCGTCTTTAGATTAATGCTTGATAATCCTTGTTCTTAATCTCGTTTTATCACATCAGAGTTCAATGACCTCTGAAATAAGAAGGGGAGTTGTATTTGATAAGGTTGGGGGGATGGGGGGGTTATAGGTTAAGGAGGTAGGGGGGTGGGGTCAGGTTGGGGGGGTTATAGGTTAAGGAAAGGGGTGGGGTCAGGTTGGGGGGGTTATAGGTTAAGGAAAGGGGAGGGGTCAGGTTGGGGGGTTATAGGTTAAGGAGGGGGGGGTCAGGTTGGGGGGGTTATAGGTTAAGGAGTGGGGGGTTAGGTTGGGGGGGTTGATAGGAAAAGTTTGAGGTTGAAGTGGGATTCGAGGTTGAGTTTGGGATTGAGGTTGAGTTTGGGATTGAGGTTGAGTTTGGGATTCGAGGTTGAGATTGGGATTCGAGGTTGGAGGTAGATGAGCGTGTTTGAGGTTGGGTTTTGTGGTTGAGTTGGGGTTTGAAATTGAGGTTGGCGGGTGGGTGAGGGAGTTGGATGATGAGTGGATGGAGAGAATGGATTGGTGTAGGATTTTGGGAAGGAAATAGAGAGGGGGAAGGTTGAGGGGGTGAGGAAGGTGAGGGGAAAGGGGAGGGAGGGAGGGAGAGAGGGAGGGAGGGAGAGAAGATTTATTGAGGGGATGGTTGGCGAGGGGAAAGAAGGGGAAGAAAGGAAAATAGGGAAGGATGGAAAATAGGGAAGAAGGGAAAATAGGGAAGGAGGGGAAATGGGGAAGAAGGGAAAATGGGGAAGAAGGGAAAATGGGGGAAGGAGGGAAAATTGAGAAGAAGGGAAAATAGAGGAGGGAAAATGGGAAAGAAAGGAAAATTGAGAAGAAGGGAAAATAGAGGAGGGAAAATGGGAAAGAAGGAATACGTATAGGTGTGTATGAGGTAGGGGCGGGGTTGGGGTGGGGATGGGGGAGGGAATAGTGGATGGACGAAGAGTGAGTAAAAAGTTATGATGAGGAAATTGAACAAGAGTATATGAACAAGAGATAAGATATAGGCATGAGGGCAGATGTATGAGTAAGAGGAAAACAAGACGACTAAGAAGCTGAACCAGCAATGAGACATATGAGGGCGAGATACGAAGACCATAATGAGAGAAAGAAAAAAAAGTGTAAGGGAAATACGAAGACCATAATGAGAGAAAGAAAAAAAAAAGCATGAGGGAAATATCGACTAAAATAGTGAGTTGGATCAAGATAGAGACTGGAAGACGAATGGGAGTTAAGTTGCACGCAATTGCAAGGTCTTGCCTCAATTGGCTGAGTGATGAGGACCACTCCTGGGATCTGTCAGAGGTTTCTTTAGTGCTTCCTTTACCGGACTTCAGGATCGGATTCAGGACTCGGGGTGGGCGGGGGTGGGGGGGGTCCTTGTGGTCGCCTTGGTTTCCTGAATCACTGCAGACAATGGGTGGATGGAAGGATAGATGGATGGGTGGATAGTTGGAGAGAGAGAGAGAGAGAGAGAGAGAGAGAGAGAGAGAGAGAGAGAGAGAGAGAGAGAGAGAGAGAGAGAGAGAGAGAGAGAGAGAAGAGAGAGAGAGAGAAAAGAGAGAGAGAGAGAGAGAGAGAGAGAGAGAGAGAGAGAGAGAGAGAGAGAGAGAGAGAGAGAGAGAGAGAGAGAGAGAGAGAGAGAAAGAAAAAGAGAGAGAAAGAGAGTGACACAGAAAGAAGAAAATGAAAGAAAAAAAAGGGAACTAAAAATATTGATATTGGCCTCTATTTCAGAGTTCTTGTGTTCTCGAATATTCGAAGTAACTCAAAATCATGAATATTATTCACAAACAGAGGAGGACCACGAGGAAACATATACTAAAACAAAATCAATCGATGTACATATATATATATATAATATATATATATATATATATATATATATATATATATATATATATATTATATATATATATATATATATATATATATATATATATATATATATATATATATATATATATATATATATATATATATAGAGAGAGAGAGAGAGAGAGAGAGAGAGAGATGGACAGATGGATAGATGGATACATAGATAGAAAGATAGATATAGATATATGAAAGAATTAAACAGATACAATTAGATAAAGTAGTCGAAAGATAGACGTACAAATAGACAATAGATATACACAACAACAACAGAGAAATAATTCTTTTAACTAATTGCATTAGCGAAAAAAATGGTATATGATTAATAAATATATTCATAGGGATATATGAATGAATAAATAAAAATACAAAAAAGAAAAAAGAAAAACAAAATCTTCAGACGCCTTCAGGCAACCTACGGCTCTTCCGGGAGACCTGTGTGACTCATGTGAACTACTTTCATAAGGTTGAAATTACCGTATAAAGATATGCGAGTTGAAATACTGGCATAGATAGACCCAGATGATAGTGTAGGTGACTCAGTCTTTGCTAGGTTCTCTTCTGGGAATGTGATGGAGTAAATGATTGTTATTATCATTATTATCATTATCGTTGTTTTTATTTTTATTGTTATTATTGTTCTTCTTCTTCTTCTTCTCCGTCTTATCATTATTATTATCATTATTATTATTATTATTATTATTATTATTGTTATTATTATTATCATAATCATTATCATTCTTCTTATTATTATTGTTATCATTATAACTATAATCATTATTATTATCATTATTATTATCATCATTATCATCACCATCATTATTACTGTGTATTCAATTATCTTGTCTGTAGGTATATTGAACCCTTATATGGGATCATACACGAGGGAAAGTCTAATATTAAATAATCCATTTATAATAAACACTACGGACCCAAAATCACTGCTTTTCTGGCAATGTTGGGGTTAGGCAGATTCTAGGTTGCCTAAGGGCAGTGACAAAGATAATCTAATCCCGTTGATAGAAAGATAAATAGATAGATAAATAGAATCAAGAAAATGATATACATACATACATACATACATACATAATATATAGATTATAACAGTGATTTTGGTACACACGAATATGACGTAGTTATGATAACAACAACAACAACAACTAAATAAACAAATGAGAGATAGAATTCATGAACAGACACTGTAAACAAACAGCAAAATCTATTTTTAGACATCATAGCTGCAGTAGCGAAGGAGATAGTATCTGGCGTTGTTGTTTTTTTAATTCAGCGGCGACAGGGCCATTGCTTATCGATTTCTGTAAAACTTATGTATAATTGAAAGACTGAATAATTGACGTGTATGTGCGCGTGACAGATCAATACGTGGTACAACTTGAACAGTGTATTTGTTCAATTTCGTTTTTTTTTGGGGGGGGAGAGCGTGGCGAGTTTTAAAGTGTGTTTGTCTTGTTCGTTTTCGTTGTTTTTTTGGAGTGCGTTGAGGAGATTCAAGTGTGTTTATTTCGTTGTCTTGAAGTGCGTGTGGAGTTTAAAGTGCGTGTATCATGTTCATTTTTGTTGTCTTGGAGTGCGTGAGGAGTTAAGTGCGTTTATCATGTTTATTTTCGTTGCCTTGAAGTGCGTGAGGAGTTTTAAAGTGCGTGTATCATGTTCATTTCGTTGTCTTGAAGTGCGTGAGGAGTTTTAAAGTGCGTTTATCATGTTCAATTTCGTTGTTTTTGGAGTGCGTGAGGAGTTTAAAGTGCGTCCCTGTTTTGAAGAACATAAGCCACCAATATTAATGGTAAAGCTAATCATGATAACACCAACGATTATATGTAGATTATAACAGTGATTTTGACGTAGTTATAGTGACAGTGATAATGTTGAGCCTGATAGCGAAAAAAAAACAGTGATGATTATGATAACAGTGACACAATGTTATTAATAATGTTAATGATTTAAATAACGATAAATAAGTATAACAATAGTAAACGAAATAATAATACTCACTATCATAACACTATCACGTTATCCCCTTCCCCTCTTTGGAAAAAAAAGTGAAAAACAAAACATAAAAGCCAGTATAAATAGACTTAAATATTGACTTTACACCAAACACTCGACACACACACACACACACACACACATACACACACACACACACACACACACACACACACACACACACACACATACACAAACACACACACACACACACACACACAGACACACACATAGATACACACACACACATAGATACATACATACATACATACATAAATACATACATACACACAAACACACACGCACACACACACACACACACACACACACACACACACACACACACACACACACACAAACACACACACACACACACACTCACACTCACACTCACACACACACAAATCCCAACCACCTGCGACTTACTCTGTTAACGGTAAAC
>NW_028234434.1:24715640-24720640 GCF_977035675.1 Penaeus japonicus
CACTTCCTCCCCTCTCTCTCAGTCCTCACACACTCCACACCCTCTTACCTCACTCACCACTCTCTCCACCTCTCTTTTCTCGCTCACTTCCACTCTCTCTCTCACTCTATCACACACTCTCACCACTCTCTCTCACGACTCTCTCTCTCTCTCACTCTCTTCCAACCTACTCTCTTCTCTCTCTCTCTCGCCCTCTTCGTCTCACCTCATCCACTCTACTCCCTTCACCTCCTCCCCTTCACACCTTTCTCTCTCTCTCCTTCTCTCAAAACATCTCAACTCTCTCTCTTCTTCATCTCTCGCTCATCTTTCTCTCTCTCTCTCTCTCTCTCTGTCTCTCTCTCTCTCTCTCTCTCTCTCTATCCCTCCCTCCCTCCCTCCTTCTCTCTCTTCCCTCCTTCTCTCCCTCCCTCTCTTCCCCTTCCCTCTTCTCGTTCTCTCCTTCTTCTCTCTCTATTCCCTTGCCTCTTCTCTCTCTTCTTTCCATCTTATTTCTTCCCTCTCCCTCCTCTTTACACTTTACTCACTCCCCTCTCCTCCTTTTCCTTTCTTTACTCTCCCCTCTCTCCTTTTCCCTCTTTACTCATTCCTATCCCCTCTCTTTCTTTATTCTTCCCACTCCTCTCTTTACGCCCTCCTCTCCTACCTTCCCCCCTTTACTCTCCCCTCTTCTCCCTTTCCCCTCTCCTTCCCTTCCCCTCTTTACTATCCTCTTTCCCTTCCCCTCTCCTTCCTTTCCCCTCTTTGCTCTCCCTTCTCCTTCCTTTCCCTTTTCGACCCTCTTTGCTCCTCCCTATCTCTCTTCCCTTTTACTTCCACGCTCTTTACTTCTCACCTATCCTTCCCTCCCTCCCACTCTCCATCCCTCTCCTTTCTTTCCCCTCTTTACTCTCCCCTCTCCTTCCTTCCCCCTTTTTACTCTTCCCTCTCCTACCCTTCCCCTCCTTACTCTCCCCTTTCCTTCCCTTCCCCTCTCCTCTCCTAATCTTCAAACTTCCCCCTTTTTGAGCTCCTTGACGCCTCTCCTACCCTATCCGCCTCCTAACTCTCCGCCTTTCCGTCCCTTCCGCTGGGGGTTGTGTGTGGTGGGATTCTGATTCTCCCCTCTCCTTCCCTTCATTTCCCTCATTTACTCTCCCCTCTCCTTCCTTTTTCCCTTCCCGCTCTTTTACTCTCGGGGCCAATTCGGCCCTCTCCTTCCCTTCCCCTCTTTACCCTCCCCTCTCCTTCCCTTCCCCTCTTTACTCTCCCCTCTCCTTCCCTTCCCCTCTTTGCTCTCCCCTCTCCTTCCCTTCCCCTCTTTACTCTCCCCTCTCCTTCCCTTCCCCTCTTTACTCTCCCCTCTCCTTCTCTTCCCCTCTTTACTCTCCCCTCTCTTTCCCTTCCCCTCTGCCTCGAGTGATGGAGTCGGAGAGGCAGGTGGTGAGTGAGGCCTTATTTTTTTCGCCTGCATCAACCTCTCTCTTGTTGTGTTTAGGTTATTGCCATCTATCTCTTCCTCTCTTTGTTTCTAGCGTTCTCTTCCTCTGTGTCTCTTGCGTTCTTCTATTTCTTTTGATTTTGTTCTGTTTCTGTCTCTGTCTCTGTTTATATATATTTTTTTATTTTTAAAATCTCTGTTTCACTCTCAATTCTCTTTGTCTGTCTGTCTCTCCTCCCCCTCTCCACTCCCCCTCCCCCTCTCTTCTTTCTCACCCTCTCCCTTCCCCCTCCCTCTCCCTCCCCCCTCTCCACTCCCCCTCCCTCTCTCCTTTCTCACCCCCCTCCCCTCGCTCCTTCCCCCTTCCACCTCCCCCCTTCCTCCCATCCCCCCTTCCACCTCCCCCCCTTCCTCCCATCCCTCCCTCCCTCCATCCCCCTCTTCCTCCCATCCCCCCCTTCCACCTCCTCCCACCCACTCGAAATCATTTTCCGAAACCCGCCTCCGGGTATGGCGAGGTTCGTCAGTGTTGGCGTCGGTTGGAAAAAAAAAAGAAAGAAAGAAAGAAAAAAAAAACTCTTTTCATCTCTCCCCCCTCCCTCCCTCTCCTCCCTTCTCCTTTACCTTCCCCCTTTTTCGTTAGCAGAGCGGCGTCTTTCTCGCTCTCCTTCTGTCTGTCTGTAATTTGTATGTCTGTTTGTCTTTCGTTGTGTCTATGTCTGTGTTTGTCGTATCTATTTCTTTTTTTCTTTCTCCTCTCTCTCTATCTTTATCTCTCTCTCTCTCACCTCTCGCTTACTCGCTTCTCACTCACACTCAACTCCTCCACTCCACCCGCACATCACTCAACTTCACTCACTCACTCTCTCTCCTCACTGATTCCACTCACTCACACTCGACATTCACTCACTCACTCACGCACCCCACTCACAACATCACTCCCTCCACTCACACCTCTCTCACTCACTCTCACTCACTCAGCTCACACACTCACACACTCACCACTCACACACCATCTCTTGTCACCCACCCACGCACAACCACCCCACTCACCCATCCCACTCACTCACTCACCCACTCACCCACTCACTCACTCACTCACCCACCCACTCACTCACTCACTCTCTCTCTCTCTCTCTCTCTCTCTCTCTCTCTCTCCCTCCCTACCCCCTCCCTTCCCTCCGCCCCCTCCTCCCCCATACTTCCCCATGCCCCCTCCTCCTCCTCCTCCTCCTCCCCCTCCCCTTCCCCCTCTCCTTCACCCTTTTTCAACAACCCTTCCCGTTCACTAGTTGTTCTCAAAGCCCTGCAACTTGCAAGTGGTTATTTGGTTATTTCTTTTGTTATTGTTGATCTCTGTTTGGGTCGAATGCCTATATCCTCTTGCTGGGATTTTTTTTGTGTGTGTTTGTACGAGTATTTCATTCGTTATTCATTTAGATTTATTTCATGGTGTTTATTTGTTTACATTTCTTTGTTTTGTTATATTTTTTACTTTTTTTCTGTTTCCGTTATTTTTGTGTTCTTTATTCATTTATTTTCAGTTCTTTGTTTTGTCTATTTATTTATATATATTCATTTATATCTTTGCTTTATCTTTTTTATTTTTTTTTTCATTAAGAAGATGACGAATAGAAGAAGAAAAAGAAGAGGAAAAGGAAGATGACGATGAGAAGAAGAAGGAGAAACAGATGGCGAAGGAGAAGGAGAAGGAGAAGCAGAAGGAGAATGATTTGGAGAAGGAGAAGGAGAAAGATTAGGAGAAGGAGAAGGAGAAGGAAAGGGAAAATTAAAAGGATGATTAGAAGAAGGAGGAGGGGGTGGAGGAGGAGGTGGAGGTGGACGAGAAAGAGAAGGAGAAGAATGAAGTGGAGGAGAAGGAGAAGGATTAAGGGTAGAAGGAGAAGGAGAAGAAAGGAAAAATAAAAATTGATAAAAAAAAAAAAAAATTAAATAGATGATAGAAGAAAGGAGGGGTGGACGGAGGAGGTGGAGGGTGGATCGAGAAAGAGAAGAAAGACATGAATGGAGGAAATGGAAAGGACATGTGAAGGTGAGGATAAAAAAAAAAAATAAAAAAAAAGAGAGGAAAAGGAGTAGGAGAACAGAAGGAGAAGGAGAAGATCGAAGTAAACAAAAAAAAAAAAAAAAAAAAAAAAAAAAAAAAAAAGGAAAAGCAGAAGGAGAAAGAGACAGGAGAGAAAAGGAGGAGATGACGAGCAGGGAAAATGAAAAAAGGAGAAAAGAGAAGAAGAAGGAGAAGGAGAAGGAGAAGGAGGAGGAAAAGGAGGAGGAGGAAGAGCAGGAAAATGAAAAAGAGGAGGAGGAGGAGAAGGAAAATGAAAAAGAGGAGGAGGAGGAGAAGGAAAAGCAGAAGGAAGAGGAGGAGGAGGAGAAGGAAAAGGAGGAGGAAGAAGAGGAGGAGTAGGTTTAAGTGGAGTAAGAGGAGTCCCTGGTTGTGCAACAGCATCAAGAGAAGAATGGCTCACAACAAAGAACCTCAGCATTAAGAGAGAATCAATGGAGACTCTGCGACCTCCCACCACTATAGATGTTGGAAACCCAGTCACAACTACCTTTTGTTTCCCGGTCTTATACGCCGCCAGGAGTGGGTTCCGAACCGAAGGCTTGAGGGGTTGCAGGTAGTCAGTCGTAACAACTCTTTGAGCGGATGAATACGTAGGGTGGGCGTAGAGGTAAGCGAAGGAGGCGGTGGAGGGAGGGTGGAGGGAGGGTGGAAGGAGGGAGGGTGGGAGGGTGGAGGGAGGGAGGGAGGGTGGAGTGAGGGAAGGGTGGAGGTGGTGGAAGGGAAGGGAAGACCCCCAGGGCGGGAATAGCGCGCGTTGGTGGTTGGGGGGTGGGTGAGGGGATGGAGGGGAGGTGGGGTATTGTGTGTGTGTGTGTGTGTGTGTGTTTTGTGTGTGACTTGGGGTTTATATCTGTCTGTCTGTATATCTATTTGTGTATTTGTTTATACATATATGGAGATTATATATATATATATATATATAATATATAATATATATATTATATATATATATATATATATATATAAATATATATATATACTATTATAATATATATATAATATATATATAAGACCGTATAGTTACATCGTACATACACACATATACACACACAAACACACATAAACCTGAATTTTTTCCTCCATCTATTTTGTTGCCAAATTCTCATACAAATATTTGCTCTTTTACAAACATGTACAGTAAACATGTTTTTACTTTCCTATATCACAAATTAATAACCACGGTATCAAACTAGCACTGTCGGCATGAAATATTTTGTTCTGTGTTTGTGTATGTATGTGTATGTACTTATTTGTTTGTGTTTGTGTATGTATGTGTATGTACTTATTTGTTTGTGTTTGTGTATGTATGTGTATGTACTTATTTGTTTGTGTTTGTGTATGTATGTGTATGTACTTATTTGTTTGTGTTTGTGTATGTATGTGTATGTACTTATTTGTTTGTGTTTGTGTATGTATGTGTATGTACTTATTTGTTTGTGTTTGTGTATGTATGTGTATGTACTTATTTGTTTGTGTTTGTGTATGTATGTG
>NW_028234434.1:24735640-24738140 GCF_977035675.1 Penaeus japonicus
AAGGAGAGAGAAGCTAGATGGAGGGAAAGGGGAGAGGGGAGAGGGGAGGATGGAGGGGAGGGGAAGAGGATTGGAGGAGAGGGAAGGAGGAAAAAGGGAGGAAAGGAGAGAGAAGAGATATTGTTATTAATGCTGTTGATTACTATTGTCATGTCATTTCTATAATCAATATTATCATTATCATTATCACTATCATTATTATTATCATTATTATTGTTATTGTTATCAATATTATTATTGATATAATTTTTGTTACTGTCATCATCATCATTATTATTATCTTTATTATCATCCTTCTTGTTATGATTATTATCAAATGTACCAATGAAAAATATCATAACAGAGAGAGAGAGAGAGAGAGAGAGAGAGAGAGAGAGAGAGAGAGAGAGAGAGAGAGAGAGAGAGAGAGAGAGAGAGAGAGAGAGAGAGAGAGAGAGAGAGGAGAGGAGAGAGACGCTGACGAGAGAGAGAGAGAGCAGGAGAAAGAGAGAGAGAGAGAGGAGAGAGAGAGAGAGAGAGAGAGAGAGAGAGAGAGAGAGAGAGAGAGAAGAGAGAGAGAGAGAAGAGAGAGAGAGAGGAGAGAGAGAGAGAGAGAGAGAGAGAGAGAGAGAGAGAGAGAGAGAGAGAGAGAGAGAGAGAGAGAGAGAGAAAGAGCGATAAACAGATAGGTAGATAGATAAATAGATAGATATATAGATAGATGGATAAAGAGAGAGAGAGAGAGAGCAATATAAGAAAAGTAAAAAGAAAAAAACTAAAAAAAAATATCACCAGAAAGAGAAAGAACGAAAGAATAAAAAGAAAGAGATGAGACTAGCTGGCACCTCACCTCCCCCCTCCCCCCCTCCCTCTTCCCTAGCATCCTAACCCCCGTCCCCATCCTAACCCCCGTCCCCACCCTCTCCCTTCCCACCCCCACCCTCTTCCCTTCCTCCTCCTCCCTCTCCGTCTCATACAACTTCCAGTTATAGTGTAATTTATAGTGACTTATGTGCCTTTCCCTTGATAGGAGAGATTCGGGTTGTCTAGTCTGATAGCCGAGTCTATCTGCTATTGTGTTTTGTTTGTTTTGTTTTGTTCTGTTTGTCTTTTTGGGTGTGTCTCTTTTTTTGTTAGCTTTGTTTTTTGTTGTTGTTGTTGTTATTGTTATTGTCACTGTTGTCGTTGTTATTGTTATTATAATCAGTATTGTTGTTATTGTTTTTATTAATTTTGTTGTTATTATCAGCGTTATCTTCTTTGTTATCATTATTGTTATCAGTGATTATGTTATCTTTATCATTATCATTATTGTTATTATTATTATTGTTGTTATTATCATTGTTCCTACTGTTATTATTATTATTATTAATAATATTATCATCTTTATTACCATCATTATCATTATTTTTATCATTATCATTATATTCATTATCATTATTGTTATTATCATCCTCATCATCCTCATTATCATCATTACTGTTGTAAACATTGTTGTTATTGCTATATTTCATGTTTTACTTTTATCATAATCCTTTTTATTAAGCACACTGCCAACGGGCCTCTGAGAATACAAGCACAAACACCTTCCCAACTCCCAAACACACAAACACATACACGCCCATGCACACACGATCACACACACACACACACACAAACAAACACAAACAGAAACACACACAAACACAAACACAAACAGACACACACACAAACACACACACACAGACACACACACTCTCCCCCCCATACGCCCACACGCTCACACACACTCACGCCCACGCGCAATTAAGCATTCACATACCTCCAGGCATTACCATAATCATAAAAGCGGTTGGCAAAACCATTTGTCGGTTCGAATAAACACTGCAACATTCAACATTATTGCAACTTAAATATGGCTCCTCTTCTGCCTGGCCTGGACTGACCTGATTTTCCGAATGATATCAAATGCAGGTGTTGCTAAATAGATTCGTTAATTAATTTAATGTTTTTTTTTAACCTATTCAAGGTAATTTGGATAGCGGTAACAGTTAATATAGTCTGTGATAGTTCTTTGATATGCAAAACTTATTAAGTATAACTCTTATATTTTTTTATTTGCTGTCATAATTTTGTTAATATGTTTTTATGGTAGTTAATGAATGTTTTTTTGTTATTGTTTTTTATTATTATTAGCATCGTTATCGATCTTGCTATAATGATAATTATCATCATTGTTAGATATATATGCCTGTGTACTGAGAATAACAATAATGATGATGATGATAGTAGTAATAATGATGATAATAAAAATGGAAAATAACTGACGCATTACAGTGTTATATCTTTACCTTTCAATGTTTTTTTTTCTTCACAATCAGAACCACAATTAATACCACCATCGCTAACAATACAATCTTCAATATCCGCATCATTACCATCATCATCACCATTAGCATGACCGAAACTCCTAATTTAAATATAGCAAGCGCAAACACTTCCAACGCATGAGCAACAACGACGAAAACAACAACAACAAAAA
>NW_028234434.1:24743140-24745640 GCF_977035675.1 Penaeus japonicus
TTCTCTGACATTCCTTCCTCTCCCTCTCCTTCCCTCCCTCTATTTGCCTCTATCTCCTTCCCTCCTTCTCCTTCTCTACCATTCCTTCCTCTCCCTCTCCTTCCCTCCTTCCCTCCCTCTATCTTCCTTCTCGACTCACGCCACCAAGAGTGACAAGTCTTTTGTTTTGTTACTTACGGGTTGAAACGTTTCCGTAAAGTGCTTCCTGAAAGGCGAGAGGGACAAGGGATTCAGATTATGTTCTCTGCTAAGAAGATCTTGAAACACTTCTTGGTTTATCTGTATGGGTGTGAGGAGTTCACTTTATTGTAGTAATTCCTGGGACATTGGTGTCAAAAGATGAAATTGTTCACTCGCGTGTGTATGAGACGAAGACACAACATTAACATATAATTTATATATACATATAATTTATTCTACTGTGTGATATTTATTCTCTCGAACAATCTTTAATCTACTACAGTATAAGATCGTAATATATGGTTTCAATTCTCTTACGTCACTCTGCTACGGTATTCTATCTTCCTCTCCTATGAGATATAGATAAGGTTAAGCTTGGCTCTCAGGGTTAGCTTCTGAGATCTCTCGTTCTATGTAAAAGTATACGAACAAGACATACTCGTTGAAGAAGTGAGAAGAAGGAGGAGGATGAAGAGAAAAAAGAAAGAAGAAGTGATAAAGAAAGAGAAGGAAAACGACAAAATAGAAAAATAAATGATAAAGACTGATTCGATTAATATCTCGAACTTTGATCTTAATCAAATTGAACAAATATATTTGATCAAAGAAAAAGAAGAAAAGAAAGAGAAGGAAAACGACAAAGAAGAAAAATAAAGGATAAAGGCTGATTCGATTAAAATCTCGAACCTTGCTCTTGATCAAATTGATTAAATATATATATATATATATTTGCAAGAATAGTTATTACGAGAATCCAAAACCTATATAATCTTGATCTTTTGACCTCCTTATCTTCACAATCTCTTTCTTTCCCATTCCATCTCACATTACACACTGAGAAAATGTGATATTTGCTTATCCACTGAAGTCGCGAATCCAACCTCTTTTATGATGAATCTCTGTCAGTTTATCAGATTACTGCCCTTCCTCCTTGGGGACTTTCATATGGGAGAACTAGGACGCAACGGTTCATTTCCCTTTGTGCATTATATTTGGTCCTTGTTGCAGGATCTGAGGGGGATAGGGGTGGGAGGCAACAGAAAGCATTTTTGTAAGCTTAATTTATGAGAAAGGGAGATGGGGAGTGGGAGAGGAAGGAGGAGGAGGAGGGGGAAGGATGAGGAGGAGGAGGAGGAGGGGCGGAATGGGAGTTGGAGAGGAGGAAGAAGATGGGATGGAGGAGTGGGAGGAGGAGAAGGAGGAGAAAGGTGGAGAAGAAGAGGGGGGATGATGGAGGAGAAGGAGTGGGAGGAGGAGGAGGAGGAGGGGATGGGGTGGGAGTAAAGAAAGATAGGATGTAGTATAGATGATTTAGTAAAAGGAAAGGTGGTAAAAAAAAACGTAAGAGGAAGACAAAAGAAGAGGACGATGGAGAGTGGAAAAGAGGGAGAAAGAGCAGAAAGAGGGACAAAAGCAAGAATAAATTAACGTGAGGAAGAGAGAAAGAGGAGATGGGGGAAGAAGAGTATTGGCGACAGGAAGAGGAAAAGGAAGTAACAGGAAAAAGCGGAAGGAAATCGGGATCGAGATGAAGGAGAAAGAAAATGAAAGATAAAGAAAAGGAATAAAAAAAAATCAAGAAAGAGATATAATAGGAACAGGAGAAAAAAAAAGAAAGACAGAGAAAGAGGAAACGAAGGGGAGGAAATGAACATAGGATCCCGGCTTTCCTTAACAGCTTATGCGAGAAAGCTGATATTGATGATAATGAGGATGACAATGAATTGGCAGTATCATTATTGATGATTGTGAGAATGTTAAAAGAGATCGTAACAGTGAGACAATAAATTTAAGTGTCACTTTAATGGTAATGATATGGAGGCAGTAAAGAGGAGTGTTGAATAATAAAGAAGAATTAATGACTAAAGGAGAAGACGGAAAATATAAAAGGTGGAAGAGTAGAAGAGGAGGAGGAATAAAAAGAGGACGAGGAAAGAAAGGATGAAATGCAAAAAATACATACATACATCACAAGAAATAAGATAAATGGAAATATAAATTAGTAACAACGACGAAAAGGAAAGGAAAAGACTATAATGATGTACGATAAATTATGACTTAATATTATTCGTAAATGCAAAACATCTAAAACAGAAAAGAGAGTAAATAAAGGCACCGCATTCAACATTCACGCAATGAAAACTAAAGGATATTTGATGACTTAGTCTCAAGAATCTACTTTCAGTAGTTGGTTGTATATTTATGTAGCCTCTTAAAAATGTTTACATACTTTTTTCCCTTCCTTAGTGAAGTATGGTCATTACGTAACTTATGAATGAGAAATAATGGTATTGCTGGGCATTTTTTATCAAGAGAGGGA
>NW_028234434.1:24755640-24760640 GCF_977035675.1 Penaeus japonicus
GGAGGGAGGGAGGGGATAGGGGGGTACAGGGGAGAGAGGGAGGGGTTAGGGGGATAGGGGAGGAAGGGAGGGAGGGGGTAGGGGGTATAGGGGAGGGAGGGAGGGAGGGGGTAGGGGGTATAGGGGAGGGAGGGAGAAGGAAGGGGGTATAGGGGAGGGAGGGAGGGGGTAGGGGGGGAGGGAGGGAGGGAGGGGGTAGGGGGTATAGGGGAGGGAGGGAGGGGTTAAGGGGATAGGGGAGGGAGGGAGGGGGGAGGGGGTACAGGGGAGGGAGGTGGGGAGGGGGTAGGGGGTATAGGGGAGGGAGGGAGGAGGTAGGGGGTATAGGGGAGGGAGGAAGGGAGGGGATAGGGGGTATAGGGGAGGGAGGGAGGGGGTATAGGGGAGGGAGGGAGGGGTAGGGGGTATAGGGGAGGGAGGGAGAGAGGGGGTAGGGGGTATAGGGGAGGGAGGGAGGGGGTAGGGGAGGAAGGGAGGGGATAGGGGGTATAGGGGAAGGAGGGAGGGGTTAAGGGGTATAGGGGAGGGAGGGGTTAGGGGTACAGGGGAGGGGGGGTTAAGGGGTACAGGGGAGGGGGGGTTAAGGGGTAAAGGGGAGGGAGGAAGGGGTTAGGGGGTACATGGGAGGGAGCGGAGGAAGGGAGGGGGATAAGGGGGAGGAGGTAAGAGATATAACAATTACTTAGTTTCTTATATAAAGTGTGTGTGCGGTGTTAATCCCACGCGTTGGTACATAAAGACAAACACACACGTAGATGTAGACCTGTAGATGAAGGAAAATAGAATAACATCAGTAACAAAATAATGATTGATAACATAAAAAGGCATAAAATGGTGATAAAATAGATAAATGATAATAGAAATCTCCATCTGTCTTCGTCCTTCTATCTATCTAATTATTTCCTCCCTTCTCTATATCTACCTTTATCTTTTCCTATCTATTTTTTCTCTCCCTGTCTATCTTTTTTCCGTTCTCTCTATCTCTCTTCCTCTCTCTCTCTCTCTCTCTCTCTCTCTCTCTCTCTCTCTCTCTCTTCTATTCTTTCTATCTATCTATTCCCTTCTCTCTCTTGCTCTCTTTCCTTCTCTCTATCTATCTCTTCCCATCTCTCTATCTCACTCTTTCTTTCTATCTATCTATCTCTTCCCTTCTCTGTATCTATTTCTTCCCTTCTCTCTATCTCACTCTTCCTTTCTATCTATCTATGTCTTCCCTTCTATTTATCTATCTCTTTCCTTCTCTCTATCTATATATTATTTTCTCTCTCTCCCTCTCTCTTTCTCTCTCTCTCTCTCCCTCTCTCTCTCTCTCTCTCTCTCTCTCTCTCTCTCTCTCTCTCTCTCTCTCCCTCTCTCTTTCTTCTCTCTCTTTCCCTCTCTCTTTCTCTCTCTCTCCTTCTCTCTCTCTCTCTCTCTCTCTCTCTCTTTCTCTCAATAACAACAAAAATAGAAAAAAGAAAAAACCTTGAAATTTGATACCACGAAACCAGCGACTGAAACCTCAGCGATCACAACGATCTCCACAGCCAGTAAGCGTGGGCTGGATGGGTGGGTGGGTGGGCGGGTGGGCGTCCCGGGGTTTGTGCCGCATACCCGCCAAAAGCCCCGCCCACCCACGCGTCAGACCGCCCACCTCCTTAACGTCTCCGCCCACGCCGTCTCATCGACTATACCGGTGCTACATCGACAGCCCTTCCTCGCTGTCTCTGAGCACATTGCACGGTATCCTCCTCTGCGCTGAGTTATGGGCCCTGCTGCCGCTTCTCTGCTGATGCTGCTCTGCTGATGTTGCTCTGCTGATGCTGCTCTGCTGATGCTGCTCTGCTGATGCTGCTCGGCTGATGCTTCTCTGCTCTGCTTCTCTGCTGTCGCTTCTCTGCTATGCTGCTCTGCTATGCTGCTCTGCTGATGCTGCTCTGCTGATTCTGCTCTGCAATGCTTCTCTGCTGCCTCTTTCTCTGCTGATGCTCTCTGCTATGATGCTTTGCTATGCTGCTCTGTTGATGCTGCTCTGCTGCCGCGTTCTCTGCTGATGCTTCTCTGCTGATACTTCCTTGCTCAGTATCGGGGCCTGCTGCCGCTTCTCTGCTGATGCTTCTCTGCTGATGCTTCCCTGCTGAGTTCTGGGGTCTGCTATGCATCTCTAAAGGTGTGGCTTTTGTTGAGTTATAGGGCCTGCTGACTCTTCTTTATTGGTGCTTCTTAGCTGATGTTCCCCTGCTGAGTTCTGGGATCAGCTGAGGCTCCATTGCTGGTGTGCTCTCGCTGAGTTTGGGTCGGGCTGATGCTTCTCTGTTTGTGTATCCGGGGACTGAAAAGGGATTACAGACTATTCACTGCTGGTGTTTGTGCTGATTGTACCTCATTGGTGATCTGTCGCTTTTGTTGTTTCATATGTTGTGATTCTACTTAGGTTCTGCTGACGCTTGGCTTTGCTCTGCTTATATCTGTTTATATCCCTCTGTTGACGTATCCTTGTGGCTGTTCTTCTGCTTATGTAATCTTTGTTAGGGGATATTTCCCTGGTAACTTCCCTGTCTACGTTTCCTTACAAATTCGTTGTTCCTTACGTTCCCCTGTTGGCATTTCCCTACTCGCATTCCTCCCCCTGAAATTCCCCTGCCGACTTTCTCCCAAAGTCAACATACCACAACAGCCAGGCATCCTCCCGACCACAACCTTCCTCTCAGCACCATTCACAACCACTCTACCGAGGCGTTGCTGTTGAAAGCAGGCAGGTGTTCCCCTCCCTCAGGAACCCGTGTCTCCCGCTCGCGCCCCTGGGACTCGCCACAATGAGGCCTTCATGGTATGAAATTGCGAGACTGTCTCCTCGGACCTCGGCATACAAAGGGCACCTCGAGAGCCATTGCGGACACAAAGGCGCCAGGCCAAGCGCTCGCCCCCTTTTTCTACCGGGGCGAGGGGGCTTGGGGCTACTACTGGGACTAGGACTAGTACTAGAACTGGTTTGAACACTGGTATCGACGTGGGTAAAGACTCTGCTACTGGTGTTTGCTAGTGATACTAACACTTACTTGCATCGGTACTGGTATTAAATTAACACTTTTACTGGTAGTGGTGATTCCCATTGATTTCTTACACTTAATTCGAACACTAATAATGATATTGGTAATAACTCTTGTCCTGATACTAACTGATACTAACACTATCTCTAACTGTGGTACGGATTCTAGTACACGCATGAACATTGGCACTTACACTAATATAACCATTAACAGTGACACTGGCATTAGTACTAACGTTCGCTCGAGGACGGCGGAAACACTCTGGTAGCTCCGCCATGTCGGCTTTGTACTTTGTCCTGGTGTGTGGGCTTTGTCTTGGGGTTGGGTGGGGGGTGGGGAGGAGAGGGGGGGAATTAAGGGAGATGAAGGGGAGGGATGGAAGGATGGGAAAGGGAGGGAGAGAGATGGGGTGGGTGGGTAGGAAGGGAGGGAGGAAGGGACGGAAGAAGATAGGGAGAGGGGGAAGGGGAATGGGAATGAGAGAGAGAGAGAGAGAGAGAGAGAGAGAGAGAGAGAGAGAGAGAGAGAGAGAGAGAGAGAGAGAGAAAGAGAGAGAGAAAGAAATAAAGAGAGAAAGAGAGAAAGAGAAACAAAGAACACAACTTAAAAGCAAACGAACAGCAACAACAAAAACAAATAAACAAGAAACAAACAAACAAACAAACAACCCAAAAAGAAAACGAAAAAGAAAAGAAAAAAATTAAACCCCCATCCCTTACCCCCCCCCAAAAAAAAAAAAAAAAAAAAAAGAGAGAGAGAGAAAGGAAAGGAGAAGGGTTAACCGCCGAGGTGTTTTACAAGGCTTTAAAAACTTGACGTCTGTTATTTCTCTCTGTACGCGTTGGCGGTGGCGGTGGCTTCTGGAGACTTCCTAAGAAAGTCTTGGTTATCACTTTTCCCACAGAATTACGTAATCGATCCCAAAGATGAAATTTTTTTTTTTTCTTTTTTTTTTTTTTTTTTGCTGCTACCCTGTCTGTTGCAGACCTTTTTTTGTGTCTGCTAATTTCCTGCTGCCTTTTTTACTCTTTCCTATTTCCTTTTCCTCAGGATTTCGTCTTCTTCTTCTTTCACTTATTTTTATTCACCTAATGTTTTTTTTTTATTCATGTTCTCTCTTCTCTGCCCTTTGAGCTTATTTCCTCCCCCAATTCCTCTCTGTATCATATTCTTCTCCTCATCCTATTCCTCTTCCCGCCTCACCCCTCTTCCTAGTCCACTACCTCCTCCTCCTCTTCCTCCTCCTCCTCTCCTCCTCTCTCATCATCATCCCATCTCTCTCCCAACACCTTATTTACATTTCTCCCCCCGTTCGTACTCTTCATCATGACCTGGTTTCGCACCCCCCCTCCCTCCTCTCTCCCCTCTCCCCTCCCCCCTCTCTCTCTTATGACCTGGCTTCCCGGGCTATCGCCATGACCTAGTTCCTCTGCCATAAATCCGATCCCTTTCTTGCACTAAGCATCATCGTCGTGGTGTTCAGTAGCCTCGAGCGAAGGGAATGACTCTCTGGCCGGAAGCTGTGACGGTGTATCCCAAATCTCTCGCGGTCATTCATTACCATCATCATCATCTCCCGTTTCTCAGGTGCATCTTAAGGCTCTGGACGTGTCGATTCGATTCTATAGAGCGTCGATTTCATGTCATAGCATCTCAAGGTCATCTCATAACGTATCAGGTCAAATCGGCTTCTCGTTCACCTCAAAGCATCTTGAGTTAGAGTAGCATGTCTCTCCTTTCATAGCATTTCTTCAAGTTCTGAGTAGAATTGATTTCCACTCATAGATTATCTAATTTAAATATCATGTCTCTCAATCCCATTCAATCCCATATCATCTTAAGCTCTATCTTAACGTCTCTTTTACCTCACAGCATCTCACATATAAGTATCATGTCTTTCATCTCATAACATAGACCTCACAGCATCTCACATATAAATATCATGTCTTTCATCTCATAACATAGATCTCA
>NW_028234434.1:24790640-24798140 GCF_977035675.1 Penaeus japonicus
AGAAATGGGACACTTTAACTAGTTTTCATTGTGAGACATGTATAAAAAAGATGAATAATTCCACAATGCAATATCTCTAACTGACGTAATTCAATGTCCTTATCTTGCAACTGAGACGATACTACATCACCAAAACCGCGCCAAGAACACAACTGAAATTACTTTCATTCTTCATTCTCATTCATAAATACGCAAAGTGACCTATCTTGACCTTTACCCCCCCCCCCCCCCGGTGACGATACTACATCACCAAAACCGCACCAAGAAATTAAATGACCTTCATCCTCCATTCTCATTCATAACTACGCAAAGTGACCTATCCTGACCTTATACCCCCCCCCCTCCACGGGTGAACGACCTCCTCCCATCCACCAGGAGACACCCGAGAGCAAAGAGGAAGAGAGAGACACCGACACGACACGACGACCTTGTGCCCACGACAGAACGACGCGGCAAGGGACCATAATTTACATGTATGGTCCTTGCCGGCTCGTTAACGAACCCAACTGGGACTCGTAGTTAGTTAATATTCTCGTATTTTCCTTTGCATGAATATGTAATGAGTCGAGCTCGCACTTTCTTGCAGTGGCTTCGGGAGAAAGGGTGGGGTGGGGGTGGCGGGGGGGTGGGGTGGGGTGGGGTGGGGTGGGAGGGTGGGGGGGTGAGTGGATTGTGGGGTTCTTGTGTCTCGGAGGAATAGGGATGATAATAGTGATAATGGTAATGGGAGAGAAAATAGTGTTGATAATAATAGCAATGGTAATGATGATTATGATAATGATGGTGATAATAGTAGCAATGATAATGTTGACTATGGTAATAATGAGGATTAGAAAAGATTATGATGACAATGGTGATGATAATGATGATGCTAATGATAGTAATGATGATAATGATAATATTACCGATAATAATGATATTGAGGATGATCATATTAACGGTAATGATGAAAATCATCGTAAAATCATAGTAATGATAATAATCATGATGATAATGATAACTATACTAATACTAATATCACTACTAATAACAATGATAACCATTATCAATATAATTATCATTATCACCTACCATCAACACCACCATCATCCCACCATCATCATCATCATCATCAAAATAAAGAGAATAAAGAAGAGAATCATGAATAACGTCATGCGACCAAATGAACATCTTCCTGTTTCATCTGACGTCATTTCACCCTTTCGGTTTTCGATACAAAGGGGCGTCAGATGTCAAGAGCCTTCATTATAGGTTGAAACTGGAGAGTCAGGTCATTTTTTTTCTTTTCATTTTCCTTTTTCCTTTAACCTTTTTTGGGTCTTTTCGATTTCTCATCATTTTGGATTTTTTTTGGCGTTCTGTTTTGTCTTTTTTTTAATGTTATTTTTCTTGATACTTGGGTATTATTATTATTTTTTTTTCATCGTCTGGTATTTTATTATGATCTTTATGGTTGTTTGTTTGTTTGTTTGTTTGTTTTCTGGATTTTTTTTCTAGATCGTATAGTTTGCTATTTGCTCTTTTTTTTTTTTTTTTTTTTTTTTTGCTCATTGTTTTACTTATCGATATACCAAGTTAGCGTTGAATATATGTCTTTATAAATTTACTATGGATATATCAGACCTTGTTATATCTAATTCAGTATAGAGCCTTATGAAGATACATCATACATCCATTTTTTTGTGAATGATATCTTACTACGTATTTCATGATAGGATTATTGTTAAAGGAAAACTTTATTTAAGGCCATTTCTGCGGCCTTTAATTCGCTCATTCATTAATTTTAGTTAATTTACAGGCTTTCCTTCATTCATTTTAAGCGACTGTCTTAAATTTTTCCTTCGTTTATACATTCGTTTTGAGCAAATTTCTACAGTCCTTCATTCCTTCATTCATTGGGTGTGAATTAATGAAAAGTCTATTCTTCGTTTATTCATACATCTTTTATCAATTTGTATAACCCTTCCTTTATTCAACCCTTCATAAGTTTCCTTCGATAACACCGATTTCATTCCTTCTTTCACTTTAAGTCAATCACAACAACCCTTCTTTCACTTATTCATTCATCACGAGTCCATTCTTCTTGTTCATTCCTTCATTCAAAGTAAATTTCAATCTTCCATTTCCACTTTGAAATTGAAGGAATTACTTGGAATCCTTTCAATCTTCCATTTCCACTTAAGGAATTACTTTGAATCCTTTCAATCTTCCATTTCCACTTTGAAAGAGAAGGAATTACTTAGAATCCTATCAATCTTCCATTTCCACTTTGAAAGAGAAGGAATTACTTAGAATCCTATCAATCTTCCATTTCCACTTTGAAAGAGAAGGAATTACTTTGAATCCTATCAATCTTCCTTTTCCACTTTGAAAGAGAAGGAATTACTTTGAATCCTTTCAATCTTCCATTTCCACTTTGAAAGAGAAGGAATTACTTAGAATCCTATCAATCTTCCATTTCCACTTTGAAAGAGAAGGAATTACTTTGAATCCTATCAATCTTCCTTTTCCACTTTGAAAGAGAAGGAATTACTTTGAATCCTTTCAATCTTCCATTTCCACTTAGAAAGAGAAGGAATTACTTAGAATCCTTTCAATCTTCCATTTCCACTTTGAAGGAGAAGAAATTACTTAGAATCCTTTCATTCTTCCATTTCCACTTTGAAAGAGGATTTACTTGGAATCCTTTCAATCTTCCATTTCCACTTTGAAAGAGAAGGAATTACTTAGAATCCTTTCAATCTTCCATTTCCACTTTGAAGGAGAAGGATTTACTTAGAATCCTTTCAATCTTCCATTTCCACTTTGAAGGAGAAGAAATTACTTAGAATCCTTTCATTCTTCCATTTCCACTTTGAAAGAGGATTTACTTTGAATCCTTTCAATCTTCCATTTCCACTTTGAAAGAGAAGGAATTACTTAGAATCCTTTCAATCTTCCATTTCCACTTTGAAGGAGAAGGATTTACTTAGAATCCTTTCAATCTTCCATTTCCACTTTGAAGGAGAAGAAATTACTTAGAATCCTTTCATTCTTCCATTTCCACTTTGAAAGAGGATTTACTTTGAATCCTTTCAATCTTCCATTTCCACTTTGAAAGAGAAGGAATTACTTGGAATCCTTTCAATCTTCCTTTTCCACTTTGAAAGAGAAGGAATTACTTAGAATCCTTTCAATCTTCCATTTCCACTTTGAAGGAGAAGAAATTACTTAGAATCCTTTCAATCTTCCATTTCCCCTTTGAAAGAGAAGGAATTACTTAGAATCCTATCAATCTTCCATTTCCACTTTGAAAGAGAAGGAATCACTTGGAATCCTTTCAATCTTCCACTTCCACTTTGAAAGAGAAGCAACCACTTGGAATCCTTCCAATCTTCCATTTCCACTTCGAAAGAGAAGGAATTACTTAGAATCCTATCAATCTTCCATTTCCACTTTGAAAGAAAAGGAATTACTTAGAATCCTTTCAATCTTCCATTTCCACTTTGAAAGAGAAGGAATTACTTTGAATCCTTTCAATCTTCCATTTCCACTTTGAAGAAGGAATTACTTTGAATCCTTCATCCTGAAAGAAAATTCGAGAGCCAAACGAACTGGGAATCGACGCTCCAAACGGGGCGCCTGGCCTGGCCTGACCTAGCTTGCCTCGATAAATACATCGATAAACTATAAATCTGTGGCAGGTTGACATTCCGGCCTACTCGGCATGCAGGATCTATTCCTGGAGAGATAATTTCTACAGGCTACATCTATGTTATCTTTCTTTCTATCTGGTTCCTTTTCACTTTTTTTTTTTTTTTTTCAGATATTCTTTCTCTCTCTTGTTCTTTTTTTTCTTTTTCTTTTTCTGCCTTAATTACCCTTTGTCTATCGTTTTTTTTTTATATGACTCATGGAAAGAATAAAACAAACAAGCAAACAAACAAACAAACACATCGTTGCATCCATTATATCTTGTTTTGTTTTGGGATTATCATTTATAATCTTGATTTATTCTTTTTTTTCTCTCTCTTTTTCTAGATTTATTTGCATCCTTCCTTGTTCTCATTTCCCTCTACATAGTCGATTCCATTTCAGAGATTAATTTACATCTGTTTTGTGTCTCATTTTTCAAAAATCACAATGATGCAATAAATCTTAATATATTCATAAATGTTTCGTCCTAGTTTCAGACTTGTTTACAGCGTGCTTACCAGGCTGAAAGACGCGAGTTCGTGTGTACACTGAACGAAGGTTATGCTGCTAAGGATAGTGTGCTAGGCTGAATCTGACATTAGCGTTCTAAGTGAATGTTTATGCGCTGTAACAGAGGTGTTGGTAATGTTTAGATTTGGGTGAACGAACAAACGTAACGTGTGTGTTAGAGAACTTTGGGTTTTGCTGGTAGAATCACGTGAATTATGATTTAACATTAGTGCTTTGTGTTCTCTGTCTGTATCTTCGCTCGCGGGTGTTTCTGTGTATGTGAAAAGGTTATTGTTCGTTTGTGTGACTGTATTTACAAGCGTGTGTGTATCTGTTCAATTGTGCACGCGTTTGGGTCTGCGAGGACGTGTTTGTATGTATGTGTGTATACAAATGTATGTCTTTTCCTCTTGCTTTGTATCAAAGTCGATATCCATATTTACTTTAATCTCTCAGGCAATCTCTTGGAAGCAATCTCTTACAGGCTTCAATGTCGAAATTATTTTCACTAACAGACTTAATCTCTAAATGCCACGACGGGAGATACAACACATCCCAAAATTCACACACGTATACATATACATATACATACAGATACATATTTACGTGTGTGTGTGTGTGTGTGTGTGTGTGTGTGTGTGTGTGTGTGTGTGTGTGTGTGTGTATCTACGCGCTGCTTAAACAAGAATGCATTTGCACATTTGGCACTCGCACACAGAATCTCTTAACAATTCTCCTATGGTGTGCATAATGGATTTATGATCCTCTTACGGTATCGGGAACTTATGCATCCTGAGTTTGCTCCCAAATAGCCTTGCACTACAGGCTGAATGCCAAGATTGCAAGGGACTGCAAGACCCGCTCGATCCTCTCCTTTCTCTTCTGCTCCCCTTTCATCCTGTAATGAATGAGGGAGGGAATGAATAAGGATGAATAAGGTGCAACATTGACGAATATCTGATACGTTTAGGAAAAAGAAATCTTTGAATCTTATTTATTTGTCCTTTTTGTGTCAAAACTATTCGGAATGAAGGTATAAAAACGTGAACAATGAATGAGGAAAAAATAATTTTGGATAACAATACACACCAAAAAGCATCATGACAATATATAAAAAATAGACCCGAGAATAAATAAATGAATAATAAAAATTGCTCGTGGAATTGCATTGCACCAGAATTTTCATATCAGTGCAACGTGACCATTTGATATAATATTTAACCCATTCTTCTCTCTGGCTGATACTCCTGATAGCACTGTATCACAACTTACTCTTTATGGTATTAAAAAGATATCTTATATATATTGTGTAAAACACACACAAACACACACACACACACACACACACACACACACACACACACACACACACACATACACACAAATTGGCATACGATTAAAACTGTGTATTTTTAAATGAAACATTAATTTGTTCATTACTTGTGCAATCCTTCTAAAACTCACCCATCCTATCTCTCTAGTATATATCAATACCTATCTGTTTATTTCTTTCGTATATTTCAATTTATAATCTGCTTATATATTTCTCTATCTTCACACTTAATTCTCTATAATCATATCACTCTATCTCTCCCTCTATCGTCTGTCTTACCGGGTATCTATATAAGGAACAGCCATTTCCACTTTGAAATCTATATAAGTATATAATTTGATATCAATATAAGTAACAAACAAGATAAAAAAAAGAAACTTTCCAAACGACGTTGAAATATTGCAAAGCTGCAACAAAGCCTATCAAGAACACTGCCCACGTCTTACCCTCGAAGTCTATCTGAGACATAGAACGCTTCCTCTCTCTTTGCTTTTCCCGTTTGTAATCCCGTCTTTGTATTCTCGCCCATTCCCCTTTCTGCATCCCTTCCTATATACGTGTTTCTTCTTCAACTTTATTTCTCTTCCCTTCTCTTGCGGCTCTTCCTCTTTGTATTTACCTCCCCCCCTCTCTTCTCTTCTCCTGTGGCTCTTCCTCTTTGTATTTACCTCCCCCGCACACACACACACTACCTCTCTGCCACTTCGCTTTTACAATCCCCCCCCTACTCTTTCTCTACCTCTTTTTTATTTATCCTACCAATTCTTCTGTATATCGTACCACTTTCTATACTGCCCCCCTTTCCTCCTTCTCCTCTGCCCTCTTTACCTCCTTCCTCTGTCCCCTACCCCTTTACTTTTACGTTTGAGGAAGGGAGGAAAAGGGGGAGGGTGATGGGGTTAGGGAGGAATCTGAAAGAAGGGGGAAGGGAGAAGGGGGTTAGAGGGTGGGAGGAAAAGGGGAAGGGAGAAGGGGACTAGAGGAAGGGAGGAAAAGGGGAAGGATGATGGAAGTAGGGAGGAAAAGGGAGAGGGTGATGGAGGTAGGGAGGAAACTGAAAGGAGGAGGAAGGTAGAAGAGGGCTAGAGGAAGTGAAGAAAAGGCGAAGGGTTAGGGAGGAAATTTTAAGGGGGAAGGGATATATAGGGAGAAAGGGAGAAGGAGTTAGAGAAAGAAAAAGTCGCTAATGGTAAGGGTGGGATGGGAAGATGGTAGGGAAGAAAAGGGGAAAGGGGGGAGAAAGGGGGGATAGGAGGAGGAAAGGGGAAAGGGGGGAGGAAGGGGGGAGAGGAGGAGGAAAGGGGAAAGGGGGAGGAAGGGGGGATAGGAGGAGGAAAGGGGAGAGGGGTACAGAGGACGAGATGGTACAGGAAATTCCCATTTGTGGCTGTATTTATAGGACAACACAATTAGGTCATGGGAGGTCAGAGAAGCAGAGAGCGAGCATCGGCAGTTCTAGCGGTGTCATTTCGTGGACTGCGGTTGGAGAGAGAAATGAGATAGAGGTGGAAGTGAGAGATGGATAGATAGATAGATAGATAAAGAGGAAGAGTGGAAGAGATAGGGATAGATGTATAGACAGAGATAGACAGAAGAAGAGTGTGGAAGGGTGAAATGTAACACAGAAATGAAAGAAAGAAAAGATAAACGCTCTGCAACAATTAATTACACACACGTAAACGCACACGTAGACACAAACACACACACACACACACACACACACACACACACATACACGTAGAACAACGTTCACAACACCGACAACCGATACCAAATCATGCAGGTAGAAATTTACATAACGAGAGAAAGAGGAAGAAAGAGAGGGGGAGATGACGAGGGGAAGATAGAGGGACGCCGAGAGAAAGAAAAATAGAAGAGGAAATACCTGTAGACGAGAGGGGAAACAAAGAGAGAAGAGGGAGATTATGAAGGAAACACGATAGGACACCAGAGAATAGGGGGAGAAGGTGTTGTGAAATTAA
>NW_028234434.1:24803140-24805640 GCF_977035675.1 Penaeus japonicus
TGTTTCATTCTTCAGAAAAAAAAGCTTTTATATTCTATTGATGTCAGAGGTTCTTCATAATCTCTTGCTTCCCATCTCACTTTCTTTATTTCTCTCTCTCTCACTCTAGGCCTCTCTTCTCTCTCTCTCTCTCACTCTAAACCTCTTTTCTCGCTCTCACTATCTATCTCTATTTCTGCATAGCCTTTCTCTTTCTCTCAGTGCTTCCCTCTCTTACTCCCTTAATTCTACCACCCTTCTATTATTCATATTCATAAACTCATTACCCTAATGCAATTACCGCGTAATTGTATGATACAAACTCAGAGAAGCAATATGACTAAATTTGCATACATGGTTGAATAACATTTCATTCCTTGTTGCATCTATCTCCACTCGCAATCAGCCACAGGAATAGGAAAGGCTACATGCAATTGCAGATTTTGAATTCAAATCCGACTCATTTTGAGATTCCGGAATCCAATGCAGTCTGGATGTGCCGTCTAAATCTTACGTTATTCCAGTTCGGGATTTTTGAATGGGCAAAAACTGAAAGGGCATTGCAAGGGAGGGCGTGAGATCAGGTTAAGATAAGGCGGTCTTGTTTTAGAGTTCGGTTGGTAGTATTGAAAACAGAACGATAAATAGAGAAGAGAAGAGAGGGAGTGGGGAGGGAGGGAGGGATGGAGGGAGGGAGAGAAAGGGAGAAAGAGAGAGAGAGGGAGAGAATGAAAGAGAGAGAAAGAGTGTGAGAAAGAGAAAGAAAGTGAGAGAGAGAGAGAGAGAGAGAGAGAGAAAGTGAGAGAGAGAATGAAAAAGAGAGAAAGAGTGTGAGAAAGAGAAAGAGAGAGAGATAGGAGAAAGACAGAGCGAGATTTCATATAGTATATATAAACATATATAAATGCGTATGTATACATACATATACATTTATCTGCTCGTAGTATCTACATACAGGTGTAGATACTAAAAGCAGCTAGGAATAATCATGAAAATTATATAAGCAAATCAAATGAATTAACGGGATCAACGTAAACATGGATAACGTTAATTGATAGAAAAAACGAAAACTACACTACAAACTACTAAAACGATAAAACAAGGATAAAAAACGAGAAAGAAAAAGAAAATAAAAAAACTAAAACAAGAAAAAGCAAGAAGCTTCCCTGTTTCCCAAACACAACCTTGACTCCTGTAACTCCATCCCTTGATTCTCTCCCGCCATTTTTTCTCGAAGGGAAGACGCTCAATCAAGAGAGAAGAGAAGCTCAAAAGTTTCCTCCTTCCCGAAGACTTAGAAGGAAAAAAAAGAAGGGAAAGACATTTTGTTTATGGGGCACAACCACCGTGACGCGCCATGCTGTCGAGCAAAGAGCGCTAAGTTTGAGCGCTTGGTACCACTCGTGACGCTGTAAGCTGACTTTTGCAACACTACAGTTTTAGGTACTTTTGTGATTTTTTTTTCTTCTGCTTATTGTGATATTTGGTTGGTGTTGAATTTTGTTATTTATGCTTTTGATATTATGATAATTGTTGTTGTTTTCATGATAACAGATGAAGCTACTTATTAGAGGGATGGCAACCGTGCAGTTTATTATTGTTGTTATTATCATAATGACAGTGATGATTATTATTGTTGAAGTTACTGTTATTATCATTATTTATGTTATCATTATTTTGGTTATTGTTATCATAACATTATTATCATTAATGATGATTTGTATAACTGTCATTATTAATGTCATTATCATTACTATTATCATAATCATCATTACTGTTGTGATTATTATCATGATTACTATTATTATTATCATCATAATTATTACTAATACTGCAAGTGTTATTGTTATTATCTCATTTCCACTCTTCTCTTTCTTTCCTCATTATATCCCTTCATTATATTTCCCTTCTTCTTCTACTGTTTATGAAAATAACATCAGAACGAACATTACTGTTATCCTTACTAATACCCTTTCTTAGGTAGAGAATATTTCTTCAGATGTGTGGCTTAAAATTGCTGTGGGTTCTGTTATAGGGACAATGGTGGCAGCGGTGGGATTATATCAGATGGAGAGAGAGAGAGAGAGAGAGAGAGAGAGAGAGAGAGAGAGAGAGAGAGAGAGAGAGGAAGGTTCATAATGAAAGGATACAGAGAGAGAGAGAGAAAGAAGAAGAGGGATGGGAAAAGATAAAAACAAGAAAGATGATTCTGAGCACTTTTTTCCCCCTGAAACTGTTCAATAAACATGAAGCAAAAAGCTCAAGAATTTATAAACAACAGGCAAGAAAATACTAAAAATTAAAAATAAACAAACAAATGGACTAATTAGGAAATCATAACTCAAAATAAGGAAAGAAAAGTTATCCATAAACCCAGTCTTAAGCAAGATTTCAGATTTGTATTATTCTCGCGAGCGCGTTCAAGCTTCATGGTCGAGAGCACGGAATTCCAAGCACAATCAAGCATGGTATTAGCTGAAACCCAGGATTCTTAAGTCATCGTCAGCTTCTCCTTGTTTGC
>NW_028234434.1:24815640-24818140 GCF_977035675.1 Penaeus japonicus
TGGTTGGTTTTGTGTGTCATGTTGTGGAAATGTTTATTCTAGTCTTTCTTTTCGTTTTTTTTTTCGTTTTTCTTTTTGGGATGTTGCATTGATGTTGTGGGAAGTATTAGCATAGTACATGTTAGTGATTATGATGGTAACATTCGAACTAAGAGCAATATCCCTTTGATAAAAGTATGATTAATAACTTATCAAAATAATGACAACACTACTACTATTATTGCTAATGATAATTATCATAATGATAGAAATAATGGTAATGATAATGATACTACTACTACTACTACTACTACTACTACTACTACTACTTCTGTCAATGCTGCTACGACTACTACTACTGTTGTTACTGCTGCTACTGACACTATCATTGATGGTGATGATAATGATAATAACGATAATGATAGTAATGATAATGATGATAATGATAATGATAATAACGATAATGACAGTAAAGATAATGATGATAATGATAATGATAATGGTATTGATAATAATAATGTTGATAACGTTAACAATAATGATAATAATGATAATGATAAGGATAATGATTTATGAAGGTAAATAAGGATTAAAAGATCATCCCCGAACTTCAATCTTTTCTGCCAGACAAGAGGGCTGGACTGCTTTCTCGACAGATCCTTGGTATG
This sequence comes from Penaeus japonicus, assembly GCF_977035675.1. Classification (NCBI taxonomy): domain Eukaryota; kingdom Metazoa; phylum Arthropoda; class Malacostraca; order Decapoda; family Penaeidae; genus Penaeus; species Penaeus japonicus. The sequence goes on from NW_028234434.1 coordinate 24,816,288, forward strand.
CCAAATCAAGGCCTGGTAAAAAGGAATTTCTGAAAATGAAGGAATGAGGTTTTAGAGAGGGGCTGGTGGTGAAGAGGAGGTAGAAAGAGAGAGAGAGAGAGAGAGAGAGAGAGAGAGAGAGAGAGAGAGAGAGAGAGAGAGAGAGAGAGAGAGAGAGAGAGAGAGAGAGAGAGAGAGAGAGAGAGAGAGAGAGAGAGAGAGAGAAAGAGAAAGAGGAAGAGACAAGAGATTAAAAATGAAAATGAGAGTTCATAATTCCTGTATAAATGATCAACTGTTGATAACCCAATTATATCGTTGATATTAATAATGAAAGCAAAAAAGCTAATAATGAACATGAGAGGAAGGAAAATAATTTGCATGGTCATTGGTGCGATGAAAATTATAAGAACAAGGATAATAACAATATTATTTCTTCTGCCGTTCCTTAATAAGTCATACAATATGTGTATTTTTCCTTCAAAGAAATATTCATGTTCATCGTTGCGTCTTTTGGACATCTGCCGTCATGGATTGAATTCGAAAGGTTTTTATTTCTTTTTTACGACCAGGAAAAAAAAGAAAGAAACGGCAACAGGAGCGGTAGGAGGGGAGGGGGAGGGGAGGAGGGGGTAGACGGAAGGATTGAAATTGGTGTCGGAGAATTCATTCAATCCAACTGACTTAAAAGGAGAAGTTCCATTATTTGTCCCTGTCTGTCCTCTTGCTTTCCCTTCACTTTTAATTGCTCATAATGAGTTTTCTTGAATTGTGTCTAGAAAACCATTTGGATCTCATAGTGAGAAGATTCTGTATCACAATTATTATGTCAAATTGTCGTGTTGAATCCATCATTTACATCAGTGAAATGTAAAGAACTGTCCCTATTAATTCTGATATACTGCACTGGAATATTAGCTGAGTAAGTGAAATACGGATATAAAAAGCCGTAGATTTTTTCAATCAACGAATTCCAATTGATCGAATGTCTAATTCGCTAAACATGAATTTAATGCAACCAGTTAACTATTCTCGGCTCGTATTATCTACTTGGGTCTTATTATTATCATTATAATCATTGCTGTTATTATCAGATTATTATTATTATTATTATTATTATTATTATAATGATAATAATAATAATAATAATAATAATAATTATTATTATTATTATTATTATTATTATTATTGTTATTATTGTAATCATCATTTTTATCATTATCATTATCATTACCATCAGCAGCATTATTATGACTGTTATTATCATCAAAATCGTACTAATTACCGATACTGTTATTATCATTATCACTACCAATCATTACGTTTACTCTCATTATTACAATTAATGATAATTAGTTTAACAACAATAACTTGAAGCAATATAATCTCCTTTCCTTATGAATGTGTGGGCGTATTTACGACACCATCTCTGGCTCTGTTCCCGGTGTTTGCGAGGTGGGCGGGGCATTATCTCTCTGTCACTAGACACAGACACGCCTCCTATATCCTCCCACCTACGCGTCTCCCTTAAGGCGAACCCTCTTGTAAACAAAATCATTCCGGACAACTGAGAACTGATGGGTGATTGGTAGGGCTCGCGTTATTATCTTTAGCTGTCTTTGTCTTTCGTATTTTCTTTTTTTATTCTGGTCTACGGTTTATTTCTTTATTTATTTATTTTTTTGTTTTCTTCTTCTTTTTTTTATCCTGTCTGTCTGTCTGTCTCTGTCTGCACCTCTCTCTCTCTCTCTCGCTCTCTTGCTCTCTCTCTCCCTCTCATTCTCTCTCTCTCTCTCTCTCTCTCTCGCTCTCTTGCTCTCTCTCTCGCTCTCATTCTCTCTTTCATTCTCTCTCTCTCTCTCTCTCGCTCTCAT
>NW_028234434.1:24828140-24830640 GCF_977035675.1 Penaeus japonicus
ATGCAAGAGCCCACGGAATACGTAACTCCACCAACGATGAATGATGAATGATATTGACGCCATGAATAACGCCCATGGGCATAGTCATCGTTCATCATGCTTAATTTATGTTCTAGATAGTCAATTTTGCAAACTGAACAACACGTCTAGAAGCTTCAGACTTCAGTAATGTTCTGAATGGAGTGTAGGAAAGGGCGGAGCGGAAGGGGGGAGGGGGGGGGTTGTAGGTAGGATATTGGTCTCATGACAGGTAAAGGAGATAAGGGGGAGGGGAAGGAGGAAAGGGGAAGTGGAAGGGGAGAGAGAGGAGAGAGGGGGGAGGGGGATGGTTAGGAGGGGAGAGAGAAAGGTTAAGGTGTGTGTGCTTTGGGCGAGGGGATGGGGGGGGGGGGGGCAGGTTAAGAGGAAGAGGAGGGATAAGGGTAAGAATGTAAGAGGTAGGGGGAATCAGGGAAGAGGGATAAGGGAGAAGGGGTAAGAGCCAAGTGGGGAGGAGGGTTGAGGAGTAAGAGGAGGAAAATAGACGTAGAAACTCTGAATAAATATAAGTGATATAAATGATTATACAAATTACATAAGCATGTACTGAGTATATAATCACGAACAGACGAGATATATGTATAGATAAATATAAACCCAAATACACGTCAAGCAAAAATATAAATAACAATTACCACCATATTTCAAGTCAAGTTTTCGATCCGAGTTTTCAAGATAAGAACATAGACACGGAAATATGTAAATAGGTATTTATCACACTTCCTATGTATCACGATATATCTTTTTGGCGTATCTTCCCTTGCGTATATGATTATGCAAATGCGCATAAACTATTCCCAATGAATAAATCACACGGGTATGATGATAAAAAAAGGGCATTAGAATATGTCACTATATGTAGGCCGTTTATTATCAGTTATATAATTAATGTTCTTTTTTTTTGTCGTCTTTATAACACTTCAGGTATTTTAGGATCTAAAAAAAAGAAAAAGAAAAAGAAAAAGAAAAAAAAAAAAAAAAAAAGATGAAGTAGGTAAATAGATATTCACGGATGAAAAGAAATATATATGTACAATAAATTAGATAATGATGATGACAATAGTGATAATGACTGAATATTATCATTATCATTTCCTTTATTATTTTAATTTCTCTTTCTTTCTACCCTTCTTTCCTGCTTCATTAAGTCTGCTTCGCCCCGCAGTGTACACGTGAACCTTATGCATATGCTAATTAGGATGTATTTCACTGAGAGAACGGCATTTTTTTTTTTTTTTTTTTTTTTTTGAAGAGGGGAGTGGAGGAAGCAGAGAGGATAGAGGGAAGAGGGGGGGGAGGGTTAAGAAGGAGAAAAAGTGGGTAATATATCCTTATATTCAGCCTTGTCTCCTACGTGATAAGGCAAACAACACAAGAAAACCACATCTTTGGATAAGGTACATAAGGAGGCAAGGTAGTGCTAAGACAACAGGGTCGCTAAGGGTGATAATCCTATCGATTTTGGCGGGGTTTAAGACTTTCTGGGACGGAGAAAAGGTAGTTAAAATTATTTCCGCAGAAAGTCCAGAGGCAAAAATGTGTAGCGAATTAATTTTCAGAAAACTTTATTATCATTATTACTAGCATTATCATTATGATCATTATTTTTATTATCATTATCATTATCATCATTACTTTTATTGCCATTATTAGCATCATCATCATCATCATTATCCTTGTTATTGTTATCGTTATCATTATTATTGTTATCATTATTATTATTGTTATCATTATTACTATAATTACTATTTTTATCAATATCATTGTCATTACTTCTATTATCACTATCATCATAATTACTACTACTGCTACAATTTTCATTATTATTGCGATTTCTTTTTAATTTTCTTCTCTCTTATCTTTCTATTTGTCTATCTATCTTTATATCAAGCCATTCATCCATCATTTCATCTATCTATCTGTCTGTTTTCTATAGTTATCGATTATTTCTATATATTCTATCTATTTATTTTTATTAATATATATTCCATATGTCCATATCTATCTTTATATAATATATATATTATATATCTATTTATGTATATCCATATCTATACATACACACACACACACACACACACATATATATATATGTAATATATATATATATATATATATATACATATATATATATATATATATATATATATACATATAATAGATAGATATAGATATGTTCCATTCTTCCTTTCCCTTACTTCTCTGCACTTCCTCTTTCCCTCGATCTTTATTGCTTTCCCTTCCCTCCTCGATTTATTTAATTTCGTTTCTGTTCTCATGTTTTATTCCCGTAGAGTCCGGACCTTCCTCTCTCCATTTTTTGTATCTATTTTTACTCACTCTCTCCCCTCTCTCCCCTCTCCCCCCCAATATCTCTCTCTTCCTTGTTTTCACGTCTTCTTTCTCTTTCCCCTTTTCTCCCACCCTTTCGCTCTTTTCAAGAACAAACACAAAACAAACA
>NW_028234434.1:24840640-24850640 GCF_977035675.1 Penaeus japonicus
CTTTGTATAATTAGTTTTGTTATCGTCATCATTACTGGGATTAGGTAGCTATGTTTGTTTGTTTGTTTTATTATTGTTATTGTTGTCTTCTTGGTTTTGTTATTGTTTTTTTTGGTGATATGGTTTGTATTGTTATTGTCTTATTGACAATTATCATTTTCATGATTGTTATTATTATGATTATTATCATTATGATGGTAATTGTTGTCACTATTATTACTTTTCTTATTATTGATATTATTCTCGTCATTTTCATGATCATTACCATTATCTTTATCATTCCTATCATTATGATTACCAATATCATCATTATTACTAATATCACCATCAGCGTCACACACAGATAAAGAAACAGATAATACAAACAAATAACAAAAATAACATTAACAAAAACGAGAAAAACAAAACCAACAGCAACAAAAAACAACCACAACAACAAAACCACCACCAACAAAAACAACAAAACCACCAACAAAAAACAACAAAAACAAAAACAACAAAACCACCACCACTAACAACAAAACCATCACCACCACGAACAAAAACAACAAAACCAGCACTACTAACAACAAAAACAACAAAACCACCACTACTAACAACAAAAACAAAAATACCAACAACAAAAACAACAACAACAAAACCACCACCACCACCAACTATAACAACAAAACCACCACCACAAAAAACAACAAAAACAAAAAGCACCACAACTAACAACAACAAAAACAACAACAAAACCACCAACCAAAACAACAAAACCACCACCAACCACAACAAAAACAACAAAACCACCACCAACCACAACAAAAACAACAAAACCACCACCACCAACAACAACAACAATAAAACCACCACCACCAACAACAAAAACAACAACAAAACCACTACCACGAACAACACCAACAAAAACACCAACAAAACCACCACCACCATCACCACCAACTACAACAACAACAAAACCACCACAACCACCACCAACAACAACCACAACAACAAAAACAACAACAGAAAAGGCAGGTGTCTGCGTCCCTCCCCTCAGGTAAGCGTCCAGGTGTGATGAAGTCATGATTCGCTTTTGATTAGCGTAAGAGCAGCGCCGACCAGGTGGGTCCGTCATCACACACTGAAGAGAGGGGGATAATTCATCACATGGACGAGTGAAAGGAGGGAAATTCATCACATGGACGAGGGGAAGGAGGGAAATTCATCACATGGACGAGGGAAAGGAGGGAAAGTCATCACATGGACGAGGGAAAGGAGGGAAATTCATCACATGGACGAGGGAAAGGAGGGAAATTCATCACATGGACGAGAGAAAGGAGGGAAAGTCATCACATGGACGAGGGAAAGGAGGGAAATTCATCACATGGACGAGAGAAAGGAGGGAAAGTCATCACATGGACGAAGGAAAGGAGGGAAATTCATCACATGGACGAGGGGAAGGAGGGAAATTCATCACATGGACGAGGGAAAGGAGGGAAAGTCATCACATGGACGAGGGAAAGGAGGGAAATTCATCACATGGACGAGGGAAAGGAGGGAAAGTCATCACATGGACGAGGGAAAGGAGGGAAATTCATCACATGGACGAGGGAAAGGAGGGAAATTCATCACATGGACGAGGGAATGGAGGGAAATTCATCACATGGACGAAGGAAAGGAGGGAAATTCATCACATGGACGAGGGAAAGGAGGGAAATTCATCACATGGACGAGGGAAAGGAGGGAAATTCATCACATGGACGAGGGAAAGGAGGGAAATTCATCACATGGACGAGGGAAAGGAGGGAAATTCATCACATGGACGAGGGAAAGGAGGGAAATTCATCACATGGACGAGGGAATGGAGGGAAAGTCATCACATGGACGAGGGAAAGGAGGGAAATTCATCACATGGACGAGGGAAAGGAGGGAAAGTCATCACATGGACGAAGGAAAGGAGGGAAATTCATCACATGGACGAGGGAAAGGAGAGAAATTAATCACATGGACGAAGGAAAGGAGGGAAATTCATCACATGGACGAGTGAAAGGAGGGAAATTCATCACATGGACGAGGGGAAGGAGGGAAATTCATCACATGGACGAGGGAAAGGAGGGAAATTCATCACATGGACGAGGGAATGGAGGGAAATTCATCACATGGACGAAGGAAAGGAGGGAAATTCATCACATGGACGAGGGAAAGGAGGGAAATTCATCACATGGACGAGGGAAAGGAGGGAAAGTCATCACATGGACGAGGGAAAGGAGGGAAATTCATCACATGGACGAGGGAAAGGAGGGAAATTCATCACATGGACGAGGGAAAGGAGGGAAATTCATCACATGGACGAGGGAAAGGAGGGAAATTCATCACATGGACGAGGGAAAGGAGGGGAATTCATCACATGGACGAGGAAAAGGAGGGAAATTCATCACATGGACGAGGGAAAGGAGGGAAATTCATCACATGGACGAGGGAAAGGAGGGAAATTCATCACATGGACGAAGGAAAGGAGGGAAATTCATCACATGGACGAGGGAAAGGAGGGAAATTCATCACATGGACGAGGGAAAGGAGGGAAATTCATCACATGGACGAGGGAAAGGAGGGAAATTCATCACATGGACGAGGGAAAGGAGGGAAATTCATCACATGGACGAGGGAAAGGAGGGAAATTCATCACATGGACGAGGGAAAGGAGGGAAATTCATCACATGGACGAGGGAAAGGAGGGAAATTCATCACATGGACGAGGGAAAGGAGGGAAAGTCATCACATGGACGAGGGAAAGGAGGGAAATTCATCACATGGACGAGGGAAAGGAGGGAAAGTCATCACATGGACGAGGGAAAGGAGGGAAATTCATCACATGGACGAGGAAAGGAGAGAAAGTCATCACATGGACGAGGGAAAGGAGGGAAATTCATCACATGGACGAGGGAAAGGAGGAAATTCATCACATGGACGAAGGAAAGGAGGAAATTCATCACATGGACGAGGAAAGGAGGGAAAGTCATCACATGGACGAAGGAAAGGAGGGAAAGTCATCACATGGACGAGGGAAAGGAGGGAAATTCATCACATGGACGAGGGAAAGGAGGGAAAGTCATCACATGGACGAGGGAAAGGAGGGAAATTCATCACATGGACGAGGGAAAGGAGGGAAATTCATCACATGGACGAGGGAAAGGAGGGAAATTCATCACATGGACGAGGGAAAGGAGGGAAATTCATCACATGGACGAGGGAAAGGAGGGAAATTCATCACATGGACGAGGGAAAGGAGGGAAATTCATCACATGGACGAGGGAAAGGAGGGAAATTCATCACATGGACGAGGGAAAGGAGGGAAATTCATCACATGGACGAGGGAAAGGAGGGAAATTCATCACATGGACGAGGAAAAGGAGGGAAATTCATCACATGGACGAGGGAAAGGAGGGAAATTCATCACATGGACGAGGGAAAGGAGGGAAATTCATCACATGGACGAGTGAAAGGAGGGAAATTCATCACATGGACGAGGGAAAGGAGGGAAATTCATCACATGATGGGTGGAGGTTCATCACACAAGTGGGTTAAAGTCATCGTTTAAGTCATCATTAAGTAGGATGGAGGGTTATCGCATATAAGGAGGAGAAAGTTCATCACACGAAAGGACGAAAGAGAGTCATCACACAAGCTAGGAAAATTTATCATGAATATGAAGGAATGGCTATCGTCACACTAGCGAAATAAGAAAACTTAATCATCACAAAAATGGGATAAAATGTCATCACACAAGAAACAAGAGAAAAAAATAATCACACAAGAGAAAAAAAATCCCCACACAGACGCCATCACACATACGTAAGCCGTAAGGTCATCACACAAGCACAAGAAAAAAAGGTCATCACATGAGAGAAAGCAGTAAAAACAAACGAAAAAGAGTCATCACCCAATAGACGGGCAAACGGGCCAAGGTCAAATACCTGACCTCGTTTTAATTATTCATCACTTTATTACCAGGTTCATCACGCTCTGAAAGGGTGGCAGATTATTCCTTAATTACAGGTGATGTAAGTTGTGATCACGTGATGGAAGGAGTTCATAGGGTTGTGGTGATGATGGTGTCGGTTATGGTGATGTTTGGTTATAGTGTCGGAAATTTAATTGCTAGGGAAGGGTTATTTGTAGTGTTTTGTATTTCTTATTTTCTTCTTCTTTTCTATTTGCTATTAGTTTTACTATTTTCTTCCTATTCTTTCTAATTCTAACGCTTCTCTAGGTCACTTCATATTCTTATTCTTGTATTTCTTCTTCCTCTAATTCCTTTACATCATATATTTTCTTTATTTTCTTTCAAATTATATTTCTTCGTTTTGACTGTGTGTAATAATATTTCGAAGGTTTTTATTTCCTTTTATAGTTCACCATAATTTAATTCATCTGTCTTCTCCTTCTCCTCCTTCCTTCCTCCTCTTCTATGGGTAAAATGATTTTTTTCTATATTTTTCTAGGTCTCCTTCGTTTTCAGTTCTTCATATTCCTTTTTAATCTTTCATTCATTTCTTTTAGTCATTGTTGTTTTTTCTTCGATAAGAATATGATCCCCTACGTATTCATTCTTGTGTGTTTCACCTTTTTTCTTCTTCTTTCTGTTTTTATTTGTTTATTATCATTATTTTTTTACAGTCCATCCTTCTCGATATGGTTTACAAATAAACTGATCATTTATTCCCTTGAAAAACGATAATTTTATCTAGAGAAGCTATCAAGCATCAAAATCCAGTCAGACAATAACCATTTACTTTTGGATAGCCATGACGACCCGCCAGTTTTCAAATGACCAACGTTACGTGGTGTTACTAGTCTAACCGACGTAAACAAGACCCCGAATCGACTGGTGGAGTCAGCCCCCTCAGTCACAACACTACACGATGCCTCTGTTTACATGACGTTTCATATTTCAGAGGGTGTGTGTGTATGTGCGGAATGATTTAGTTCAGAGTCTGACTTGAGGTCTAATGTAAGTATGGAAAAAAAATGAGTATGGCGTCCACATCAAATGCTGGCTATTGAAGATTTTTTTTTTTCTGATTATCGTTTTTTTTTCTTCTTTTTTTCTTTTTTCCATCTCTGACTGGGACACTGATGTTTTGTACCGCACTCACATATTGAATATACTTATCTATTTTTGATGAATATTTGCTTGTTGAAAATAGTTCACTTGAACATAATTGGGATATCGTTATAAAGATTATATTAATTTCAAGTCTTGTGCCCATATTCCGTTTAGAAGTGTGCATGATGCCTGCATGTTTGCATATTCCATTTTTCATCACAATCTACACAAGTCTGCACGTGTGCGAGTGTATGTTTGATATGCCTGTATTTTTCTCAAGGAATTTTGCACTAATGGTCTTTCTCTTTTTTTCACGCATTTATGCACATATTAACACCAGTTAATTATTTCTCCTCAATGACGTATGATATGCATTTCAAATAATTCTGTCTGAAATTGACGATTTATAAGTGGGACTGAACTTCATTCTGAGAAATTTTTGTATATAGATGTGGCCGTAGTATCTCATGATTTTGTTAATAAGAAAGAGAAAGCCTAGCTATAACAAAAACAAAAACGAAACTTCCTTATCTGTATAATTACTATGTTGATAATGGCAATTTGATAACAGTAACAGGAATTGCAGTCATAGATAACTACTTCTATTGTTGCTATTGTTACTACAACAATTAATGATGATGATAGAAATAGATGAAAGACCAATGTTAGTAATTAAATCATTTATTTATTTATCTATTTACTCTTTTATTTATTTCAGAAATACTTAAAAATTACATTTAATAAATCTTTCCCTACATCACCATCCTGTTGTATTCAAGATGCGAATATTCAGTTCTAGAATATTCTAGAATAGAATAATTGTCTCTCATAGATCATTTTGGAGCACCTAGAAACACACGTTCCATTACATATACAAATCCACAGTTCCACAAACGCAGTATCCCACGCATAAGGTGAGTACAAACATACAAACAGAAAACCCATGGATACGCACAGACACACAATCCAATGCATACACACAAACATACGATCCTATCAAAGTGCACAAACACACAAACACTTTTGTAAATAAGCACGAACAAGCAAGCACACGAAAGCGCACAAACCCACAGTTCCTTAACATGCACAAACAGGCATTACTTTAAAAGCTTCAAGTACCACCTCGCATGCAAAGACAACCCCTACAATCCTATAAATAAACACAAACACAAACACAAACATAAACACAAACATTCAGTCACAAAGTCGACAAAGACAACACAGAGAGAGAATAACTATCCATCCCCTTCTACCTCATTTCAGCCGCTTCGAAGTCCTCAGTTGAAGTCGGAATGTTAATGTGTCTTCGCAGGATTATGAACAAAGTTGTTACGAAGTCCCAGTGTCCTTTTCTTTTAATGTTAAGGATAGTTTAATCTTAAGGATAGTTTAATGTTAAGGATAGTTTGATGTTAAGGATAGTTTCCTTTGTGACGATGAGAACGACCTTCTTTCTCTGTTGTTTTGGTTGTCGAAGCGAGTTGTCTCGTTTCGTGTTTCGGGATAGAGTTCCGAATCCTTGAGTTGGTATCCTTTGTCTGCATCTGCGTCTCCTAGTGGATGTCTTCAGGGGTCGTAGATTCCTTTGTTGGTATCCTTTTCTCCTTAGTTCACGTCTTCAAGTCTTCAGGAGTCCTTAAGATCTTAAGGTTTAGTATCCTGTTATCCTTAGTCTAACCCCTCCTTAGTTTATTTATTTATCCTTATTCATCACCTGCCTCTGTTGATCGAAATCTCTTCCCTTCCTCTTCACTTTCCGATTGATATCCTCCCCCCCCCACCCCCCGCCCCGCCCTGCCACCCAACTCTCACTCAATCCACGAGCTCATATCATCCTTCTCCTCCCTCCCCTCTACGCCCCACCCTCTCCCTACCCCCTAACCGCCCACCCCTTCCCCCTCCCTAACCTCCCACCCAACCCCCTCCCGACCTAAATCCTTAGCTAATATCCTCCTCGCCTCATTCCCAGGCTGGCATCCCTCCACCCAAGCTTTTTATCTGTGTGTGTTTCCCTGTTGTTTTTTTGTTGTTTTTTTCTTTCCCACGTAATCGCTCCTTTGTCCCCGTTATCAGTGAACCAGTATGGTATGTCACACAATGAAAAAGAGTGGATATATTTTTGTCCTCTTTTTCAAGGGGTAGGGGGAGGGGGAGAGGTAAGGGGGTTTGAAAAAGAGAGGTAAGGGGGTTGGGGAGAGGTAAGGGGGTTAAGGGAGAGGTAAGGGGGTTGGGGGAGAGGTAAGGGGGTTAGGGGAGAGGTAAGGGGGTTAGGGGAGAGGTAAGGGGGTTGAGGGAGAGGTAAGGAGGTTGGGGGAGAGGTAAGGGGGTTAGGGGAGAGGTAAGGGGGTTGGGGGAGAGGTAAGGGGGTTGGGGGAGAGGTAAGGGGGTTAGGGGAGAGGTAAGGGGGTTAGGGGAGAGGTAAGGGGGTTGGGGAGAGATAAGGGGGTTAGGGGAGCGGTAAGGGGGTTGGGGGAGGGGTAAAGGGGTTAGGGGAGAGGTAAGGGGGTTGGGGGAGAGGTAAGGGGGTGGGGGCAGAGGTAAGGGGGTTAGGGGAGAGGTAAGGGGGTTGGGGAGAGATAAGGGGGTTAGGGGAAAGGTAAGGGGGTTAGGGGAGAGGTAAGAGGGTAAGGGGAGAGGTAAGGAGGTTGGAGGAGTGGTAAGGGGAGAGATAAGGGGGTTGGTGGAGAGGTAAGCGGGTTAGGGGAGAGGTAAGGGGGTGGGGGCAGAGGTAAGGGGGTTAAGGGTTTGGAAGAGGGAGAGGATAGAGGGAGGGGGTTAAGGGTTGGGAAGAGGTAGAGGATAGAGGGAGGGGGTTGGGGGAGAGATAAGGGGGTTAAGGGTTGGGAAGAGGGAGAGGATAGAGGGAGGGGGATAAGGGTTGGGAAGAGGTAGAGGATAGAGGGAGGGGGGTGGGGGAGAGAGAAGGGGGGAAGGGGTTGGGAAGAGGGAGAGGATAGAGGGAGGGGGTGAAGGGTGGGAAGAGGTAGAGGATAGAGGGAGGGGGTTGGGGGAGAGATAAGGGGGTTAAGGGTTGGGAAGAGGGAGAGGATAGAGGGAGGGGGTTAAGGGTTGGGAAGAGGTAGAGGATAGAGGGAGGGGGTTGGGGGAGAGATAAGGGGGTTAAGGGTTGGGAAGAGGGAGAGGATAGAGGGAGGGGGTTAAGGGTTGGGAAGAGGGAGAGGATAGAGGGAGGGGGTTGGGGGAGAGGTAAGGGGGTTGGGGGTTGGAAAGAGGGAGAGGATAGAGGGAGGGGGATGAGGATAAGAGCGTAGGACAAGAGGATGTTGGATGAGAAACCTTTTGAAGAGTTATGAAGGACTGGAGGACTCTTGGATTATTCTGCTTGGCGTGTTTGTGTGTCTGGTTTAAGGTTTGTGCGTGTGTGTGTTTGTGTGTGTGTGTGTGTGTGTGTGTGTGTGTCTCGTTTAAGTTGTGTGTGTGTGTGTTTGTGTGTGTTCGTGTGTGTGTGTGTGTGTGTGTGTTTGTGTGTGTGTGTATGTTTGTGTGTGTTCGTGTCGTGGGTGTTTGTGTGTGTGTTCGTGTGGTTGGGTGTGTGTGTGTGTGTGTGTGTTCGTGTGGCTGTGTGTTTGTCTGTGCGTGTGCGTATGTGTCTGAGCGAGTGTGTGTATATGGGACATAAAAACATCTGTTATCCTATCCTTAAATCGTATTTTCCTTTTCCTTTTCAAATTACAATAACATCCAAAAATAGATCTTATATTCATATGTAAGCACTATATAATACGATTATAAATTCATAACCACATCTTTATTCGTTTCTGTACACATAACCAAACACCCAACAAACAAACAAACAACACACACAATGAACCATACACAATAACCGATAGATAACAGATAACATCCACAACAACAACAATAACAAAAACAAACAATACCCAACATAACTAATAGATGAATACGGCCACGATAGCATCTCGTTAATTATGTCTGCAACTGCACACACTTGCAGGGGAGATTATAAGGCACCGTAAGTCTGCAATATTACGTTAAAAGGATTGGATCGTAACGTGGTACTCGAAGAAACGTGTTCAGCTCATGTTTATTCTAATGTGGAGAATGAGAAGGCTTTTATTATTGTTGTTGCAGTATTTTTTTTATTGTTTTTGCTGTTGTTATTAGTATTATTTGTAATCATTATTATTATTGTTGTTGTTATCATTGCTATTGTTTTTTTTTTGTTTTTTTTATTATTATAACCTTTGTTATTGTTATTGTTATTATTATCATTATGATGATTATGATGATATTAGTAGTAGTAGTGTCATTATCGTCATTATTATTATTATTATTATTATTATAATAGTTTTATTATCTTTATTATTATCATTATTATCATTATCATCAGTATCATTATGATTATCATCATTATAAGTTTTATCATGCTTGCGATTATCATTATCATGATCCAAATTATTTTCATTATAATTATCAATATTATTATTACAATATCATTATTATTATTATTATCAGTATGATTATTGTAATTGTGATCATCATCACTATTATCAATATTACTATCATTATCATCCTTACTGTCAATGTCATTATTATCGTCATTATTACTATTATTGCCATTATTATTATGATATGATGATGGTGCTGATTATTATTCTCACCATTATCACCGTTACTACTACCATTATCATCATTATTATTATTACTTTTATCATAATCATTATCATCATTATTATTGCTACTATTATTATTAATATCATTATTATTTTTTATAAACCACTATCATTACTATCATCAATTATTATTTTTGCTGTCATCATCATTACTATCAACATCTATGTCTTATTACTACAACTAATACTACTAGTGTTACAATTATTGTTTAACTTTACAACTATTGATTCACATATAAGCCTACCCCACCCCCTCCCC
>NW_028234434.1:24888140-24898140 GCF_977035675.1 Penaeus japonicus
GAAAAAGAAAAACGAAAACAAGTAAAGAGAGGAAGAAAGAAAGAAAGAAAGAAATCCTTTGAGGTAAAAAAAAAAAAAAAATAATAAAAACAAAACACCAAATACGAAAACCGGTATTGCAAATTGCAACCGAAAATCATTGTTTAATAGATCATTGCATACAAATATTAGCATACTTTACCGGCTGACCTTTCGTTGTATCATATTGATAAACCTTAATTCATTATTGCAAAGCCCCTTTTCGTAATCATGTGGATTTGCATTGGCTTTGTTATAAATTCCGTCCAATGCGGAGTAATAATGGATGAGTCTATATCGGAGGTGTGTGTGAGTGTGTGTGTGTGTGTGTGTGTGTGTGTGTTTGTGTGTGTGTGTGTGTGTGTGAGTGTGTGTGTGTGTGTGTGTGTGTTTGTTTGTACCTGTATGTGTGTGTGTTTGTTTGTTTTTATCTGTGTGTGTGTGTTTGTTTCTATGTGTGAGTGTGTGTTTGTTTGTTTCTGTATGTGTGGGTGTTTGTTTGTTTCTATGTGTGTGTGTGTTTTTTTCTGTGTGTTTGTTTGTTTGTTTCTATGTGTGTGTTTTTTTTCTCTGTGTGTGTTTGTTTGTTTGTTTATATGTGTGTGTTTGTGTGTTTGTTTGTTTGTTTCAAGGTGCGTGTGTGTGCTTGTTTGTTTGTGTGTGTGTGTTTGTTTGTTTGTATGTGTGTGCGTGTGCGTGTGTGTGAGTGTGTTTGTTTGTTTGTTTGTTTGTTTGTTCCTGTATGTGTGTGTGTTTGTTTGTTTGTTTGTTTCTATGTGTGTGTGTGTATGCTTCTACGCGTCTGTGTCTGCATCTATGTGTATCTGTATGCCAGCCTACGTGCGAGTATGCCCACGTCTGCAAAATCCATACGCTAATAACAGGACTAATAATCTAATTCCGATCCTATTCGTTCCAGGACAAACTGCTGAACAAGCTGGACGAACACGAGCCCGAGATGGCCATGACACAGGAGGAAGAGGTGAGTAAATGACATGAGTACATTGGATGAGTCACTTTTACAGCAGAGCACCTCATGTACTACGGTTGATAGTACATCGAACTGTGTGTACTTTTGTGTGTTGACGTGTGTACTCTTGAAGTGTGCTCTTTTCATGATACATCTAATATGAGTTTTTTTTTGTTTGTTTGATGTTTGTAATATGTTGATTGTACACTAAGGAAGTGTACTGTCATGCTGTACTCTATTGATGGTACACCAATTATGAGTACTTTTAGGTTGCGATTCTGTTGATGATAGATGTTGTTGATGTTTGTTTTACGCTGTTGGTGTTATGCAGACTATGTGCATTGTTATACTGATGTATATACTATGTTGATGGTACACCAAGTTTACTATGTTGATTCGTATTGTTATGTGTTTATGTAGGATCATGTACCGATGAGGATTAAAACGTGTTCGTGTATCATGAGACTGTAAAATCGTATTAAATAATCAAATGACTTAATTAATCATTTTGATAAATAGAGAGGGTACGAGCATATAAATGAAAAAAGGCAACAATTATAATCAGATTTAGAGCAAATAGGAAAAAAAATATAGACAAATACGAGTAATTACGAATATACGAATACAAACAAGAGAAAAACAAACACGAAAAGATGAAATTAAATTAGATAAGATCATTGCCAGGAAAGTGCCACCATGAAAAAAGTGTCAAGTGCCACCGTGAAAAGCATTAAGTAAACAAGGTCTTAACCAGTACACAGAGACTTGTCAACACCAATTTTCTTAATGGTAAACTCCCCCCCACCCCTCGTCCCCCCCCCTTGCCCCCTTGTCCCCCCCACCCCCTCACCACTCCTTAAGAAGCTGATGTTCTCGGTCTTTTTATACATTCGGTAATTGCCTAAGGAGAGGTTAGAGGTTATTTCGGGTTATGTAACTTGTTTGTAAATATTGGCCGGTTTATTGGCTTTATTTATTTATTTATTTATTTATCATTTTTTTTTTGTTTTTAGTGTGTTTGTTTGTGAGTTGGTATTTGTGTGTGTGTTTGTTTGTTTGTGTGTCTGTGTGTGTGTGTGTGTGTGTGAGTGTGTTTGTGTGTGTGTGTGTGTATGTGTATGCGTATGTACAGTATGTGTGTGTGATCCAACTTATTACCATATTTCAATTCTTCATTTATTGATTATTGATTATCCATTCATTGCAATTTTGAAATCCATGCCGGGAAAAAAAATTAAAATCTATCTTATCAATGAGAAAATGGGCGTGAAGGATATACAATAGTGTCATGCTCTCTTGGTTAAAAAAATTAACTTGATATACAATACGATATATTATATATTGTGATGATCTGTATATGGTATTAGGCCGGTGGGGAAGGGGAAAGAGAGCGTTAGAAAAGAAGAGATATGAAGAAATAAAAAATGACGAAAATAACTAAATGCAAACAAACAACAATAACCTAAACGAATAAGAAACAGAAAATTGAAACAGATAGATATCAGGTAAAAAAAAAAAAAAAAAAAAAATAACAATAATAATAATAAATAAAAAATGAACAGTCAAAACAAGCAATTAGCGTTAAATGCCCATATCCACAAGTATAATAATACTATCCAAAACAGAATATCTGAAACGAGAATATCTGGAAGGCATTAAACTGAAAACTAAATGAGGCAAAACTATTAGCAACACGCATCACAAGTTGCATTGTTAATTATAACTCTTACAGCTCTTATGCCAAGTGCTCGGTTCATGATATCACTGAAGTTTAACGTGAAATTTCCTGTCGTTGTCGTTGTTGTTGTTGTTAATTCTTTCTCTTAAAAAAAAGAAAAGAAAATAAAAAAATAAAAAAGTGAAATTTCCTGACGTTGTTGTTGTTAATTCTTATTCTTAAGAAAAAAAAAAAAAAGCTAATCGCCCGGAGAATCATAAAATAAAGATCTAAAGAACTTCCATTAAAGTACACACAATCCTCTTCGGGAATTCACCATCAATCCATCAATCCATGTTTCGCCATTAGATCCCGACCCCCACCCATGCAACGAAGCAACGGCAGGTTAGATATTACGCTTAATCGAATCAGGTTTCCAGCTGCCATGTCCAAGGCACGGTAACTCCCTTAACCTGTTCTCTCATTGTCTATACGTCTGCAGGATATCCTCGCCACGCCCATCCGACCTTGGCTAACGACTTGGGGGTCTTTCGTGGGGTCCTTTTTTAAATTCCTCTTCCTCTTCTATCCCCTTTTCCCCTTTTCTATTTCAAGAAAGGTGTGGAGGGGAGGGGGAAGGGAAGGGAAGGAGGGAGGGAGGGAGGAATGTTTATGTAAATCATATATAGGGAGAGAAAGGGAGAGATACTGTTATTGATACGTTGTTGAATTAAAGGACGTATGTGATTCTATGTGCACACTTACAATTTCGATATAATGGTTGCGATAAATGACATAATAAACTCGTAATCCAACAGGCCATAAACTCCTAAACATTATTTTTTTTTCTCCTTCTTCCCATTCTGCCAAACTCTGCCGTTAAGAAATGTCAGCTCAAGACCCAAACCAATCTGAGTCTTTCTGTCAGGAGATCGGAAAACGTCAGCAACATCCAGATGAATCATCTTCCCCTCTTCCCCAACGCCCACAGACTCCCCCCCCTCCCCGCCCCCCAACTATCCCCACAATAGAAAAAAAATCCTCTTCCCATTCCCTGCTCCTCTCTTCTTCCTTTCCCCTTCTCTTTCTTTTACTAAAATGAGAGAAAGAGAGAGAGAGAGAGAGAGAGAGAGAAAAGGGAATCATTTTAACATACTCTCTTTCCCCTTTCTCTTCCCTTGCCCTTTACCCTTCCCTCACCCTTTGCTCCTTCCTCCCCATTTCATTTTCCCCTTCTTTACCCTTCCTTTTCTCTTTTCTTCCCCCCGTCCCTTCCTCTTCCTTATTTCCCCTTTTCCCTAACTCTTTAACCACCCATCTCCATTGCCTTTCCCCTCGCCCCTTTCTTGCTCCTAATCCTGTAACCTCTTTCTCAAACCCCTTTCCCTTATCTTTCCTCTTCGCCACCCCATTTCCCTTTCCCCTAAATTAGTACCCTTTCTACCCCTCCCCTTCCCCCATTTTCTCCTAAATCCCCATTTTCCTACCCCCTCCCACTTTCCCCTTAACCCCTTCACCCTCCCCATTCCCCTTAATCCCCCTTCCCCTTTCTTTCCCCTTCCCCTTAATCCCCCTTTTCCCTTCCCTTCCCCTTCCCCTTAACGCCCCTTCCGACCACACCCTCGTTACTGCGCCTGCCACGCCCCCAAGCTGCAAATTTCCGACCAGAGCTATGGCGATATATTGGTCGTTATCTCGCACCAGTCAGAGACGATTGGAAACTGAAATGGGGTTGGGAGGAGGGGGATGAGGGGTGTGGGAGGGGGAGAGGGGTGGGGGAGGGGGAGAGGAAGGGTGGGAGAGGGGAGAAGAAGTGTGGGGTATGGGGGAGAAGGGTAAGGGGAGGGGGAGAGGAAGGGTGGGGTAAGGGGTATAGGAAGGGGCGGGGGGAGGTGGAGAAGGGTGATGGGAGGGGAGAGGTGTAGGGTAAGGGGTATAGGAAGGGGTGGGGGGAAGAGGAAAGATGGGAGATGGGGAGGGATTAGGAAGGGTGGTGGGAGGGGGAGAGAAGTGGGGGAAGGGCAAAACGGTGGGGGAGGTGGAGAGGAAGTGTGGGGGATGGGTATATGATGGGGATGGGTAGAGAAAGAGGCAGAGGGAGGAAAGAAGCGGGGTAGGGGAGGAGGTAGGGGATAGAGAAGTTAGGATAGAGGGGGGGATGAGTGAGTATACGGAGGGTAGGAAAGGAGAGGAAGGGGAGGGGGGAGGGAGGAGGAAGAGGTACAAAGGATAAGGAAAGAAGAGTAGGGGAGGCTGGGGTGATGTCAAGGGGGAGAAGGAAAGGAGGTAGAAAAGAAGGATCGGGGAAGTGGGGGAGGGGGGAAGGGGGGAGGGGAGAGGAAATACGATCTGTAGTTAAGGCCGAATTACTTGCATTTTGATGATGATTTCCTTGTAATATTACTCCCAGTAGTGGCACTGTATATCAACAACTCTTTTTTTGTGATTTGATAACTAGAGATTATTATATAAATCTCCTTTCTCCTATCCATCTATCTATCTAAATTTATCCATCTATCTATATCTATCCATCTATCTATATCTATCCATCTATCTATATCTATCCATCTATCTATATCTATCCATCTATCTATATCTATCCATCTATCTATATCTATCCATCTATCTATATCTATCCATCTATCTATATCTATCCATCTATCTATATCTATCCATCTATCTATATCTATCCATCTATCTATATCTATCCATCTATCTATATCCATCTATCTATATCTATTCATCTATCTATATCTATCCATCTATCTATATCTATCCATCTATCTATATCTATCCATCTATCTATATCTATCCATCTATTTATATCTATCCATCTATCTATATCTATCCATCCATCTAAATCTATCCGCCTATCTAAATCTATACATCTATCTAGATCTATCCATCTTTCTAAATCTATCCATCTATCTGTATCTATCCATCTATCTATATCTACCCATCTATCTATATATATCCATCTATCTATATCTATCCATCTACCTATATCTATCCATCTGTCTATATCTAACTATCTATCTAAATCTATCCATCTGTCTATATCTATCCATCTATCTATATCAATTCATCTATCTATATCTATCCATCTATCTATATCTATCCATTTATCTATATCTATCCATCTATCTATATCTATCTATCTATATTTCTAAATTCTTAATCCTTCTTCTCGTCTCACCCTATCCCCTTCCTCCCCTCATACCCCTTTCCCATCCTTCTCCTCTTCTCTTCCACCTCCTCTATTCATCATCTCCACTATCCCCTTCTCCCCTATTCCCCCTGCCTTCCTCCCCCCCCTGCTCCTACTACCTCCAGCCTTCCTCCTGCTCCCCCTGCCTCCCACCTCCCCCCTATTCTCCCTGCCTCCCCCCTTCCTCCCGCCTCCCTCCTCTCCCCCTTTCACCCCCTAACTCCCCTACCTCCCGCCTCCCTCCTACTCCCCCAACTCCCCCTACCTCCTGCCCCCCCTACTCCCCCTACCTCCCGCCACCCCCCTATCCCCCTGCCTCCTACCTGCCGCCTCCCACCTACCCCCCCTGCCTCCCGCCTCCTCCTCCTGCCCCCCCCCCCCATCTTGTGTCAAGCATTCATTCCCTTATGCAAATAATGTCCCTCGTAGGAAATGATATCCTCGCGGCAACCGTAAAGTCTTCCTTTAAATAAGGAACTGAATTTCAGTCGTTAGGATTTAGGTTAGGATTCAGGATGGTGCCAGCCAGATCCTAGTCGTGGTGAAGTTTGTGATGTAGGATGGGATATGGGGTCGATTTGTTGTCATGGTGTTATGGTGAGCTTGGTGGTGAGTGGGTGGTGTTTGTGGTGATTGGAATGATGTGGGGTTTTATTGTTTTATTATTATTATTATTTTTATTATCATTTTTTTTATGGAATCACTAAAAATAGCAAGTCAGCGATTCAGTTAAAACACAAATAAATCACCATTCACTTATAAAAACATTTCCTTTTCACATCCAAAAGGAGAAACATTCTTTAAAAAAATAAACCCTTCCATCAAGAATATATGATGATAAAAAATAATCTAATAATTCCCTCGCATAGCTCACCGTCGCAACGAACCTTCCTTCACATCCTTTACACTCTCTCGTCACCACGTTCCTCTCACCCAAAGCAAAATAACTTCACACACTGTCACACTCGTTGTAAACTTCTTGCATCCAGCTTCTCACAGCCACCAGGCCAGGAAGCTTACCTGAGGTACCTCTTATCCAGGTAATATCCATGAATGTTTGAAGAATCGCTGACAGGTATGGCTATACATCTTTCGGTTTTAAGGGCTGTTGTGTGTTTTTTTTTTTTTTTTTTTTTTTTTTAGGATTGCCTGGATCTCTTTATGTCTGTCTCTTTCTCTCATTTTCGTTTTCTTTCACTCTCTTATCTTTATTATTTTTTTCGTTTTGTCTGTCGCTCTATATAATTAGCATACTCATTTTCTCTTATTTTGTGATTTTATCGGTTTTCTTGTTATTCATTTTTTCATGTCTCTCGTGCATTCACCTTCAACGTCTCATTCATTATGCATTCTTTTATCGGGTTCTCTCTATTTGCCGTCCTTCTAAACCTCATCCCACGTTGTGTTCCTCTCGTTCTCTCTTTTTTTGACGTCTCTCTCTCTCTCTCTCTCACTCTATCTATCTATCTCTATCCATCTATCTATCTATCTCCCTCTCTCTATCTATCTCTCTCTCTCTCTCCCTCTCTCTATCTATCTATATATATCTATCTAACTATCTCTATCCATTTCTCTCTCTCTCTCTCTCTCTCTCTCTCTCTCTCTCTTTCTCTCTCTCTCTCTCTATCTATCTATCTATCTTTCCTTTTTTTTACATACATATTGCGTATTTCGCCTAAAAAAATAATTAGTATTGTTATTACTTCCTCGCTGCTATCATCCACCCCGACATCTTTATTATTATCATTATCATCGTCATTCTTCTTCTTCTTCTTCTATATATATTCTCATTATTACTATTGATGTTATCGTTGCTAATATTCCAGTACAAGATGAAGAAAGTATGTTTATGGAAAGGGGAAGAAATACACTGACATTGTTGGTTTTAAAAGATGTACGCCCGGATATCGATTACCTTTGGACCGAGGAATGCTTTATCGAGTGACATTCCTTTGTGTGTGTGTTGTTGTTGCTGTCGTTGTTGTCATTTCTGTTATGTCTATTGCTATTATATTTATATTTAAATGTAATTCTTGCAATTCCTTTTGGCTTCAGAAAATAATGATACGCATTACAAGACGTTATATTCGAGAAAGAGGATAATATATATATGTATATATATATATATATATATATATATATATATATATATATATATATACATATATATATATATATACATATATATATATACATATATATATTTCGACGCAAATTCACAAACATACAAGCACGAAAATACACAAACACTTTCCAGACCCCAGGACGCGAAGAAACAAACAAAAAACACACATCCTGCAGCATCCCTCTCCCTCGCTCATCCTTCCTGCAACGGCCGCTTAATTGGACACCGCAACACCCTCGCCTCACCTGGTCTGGTGGCCTCCCCTCCCCTCCCTCCCCTCCTCCCTTCCCTCCCCTCCCCCCTTCTCTCCCCTCCACCTTCTCTGCCTCCTCTCCGTCTCTCCCTCCCGCTTCTCTGCCTTCTCCGCCTCCTCTCCCTCTCTCTCTTCGTCTCCCCTTCCCCCTTCTCCGTGACCTCTCCCTCACCCCTCTCCCTCCTCCGCTTGGTCCCTCCTCCGCTTGGTCCCTCGTCCCGCCCACCCCCATCCACCCACCTTCTCTTGCTCCTCCCCGACCCTTCCTCTTCTCTCATCTCTCAGCTTTTTCCTCCTCCCCCCCCCCTCCGCCGACTCCTGCCCTTCCCCCGCTCTCCTTCTCCCCACTCCCCTCTCCCCCCCTTTCGCTCCCCACTTTGCGTTATACCTTGAAGCCTTCGGCGACGTGTTGACAGCTGGCCCAAATATTTTCAGAATATCGTCCCTGAATATACATCTGTGTATATATATGTAGATATGTATGTATATATATGTATATACATACATATATATATATAATATATATATATATATATATATATATATATATATAATATGCATATATATATATATATATATATATATATATATATATATATTATATATATATATATAATATATATGCATATATATATATGCATATGTATATGTATATATATATATATATATATATATTATATATATATATATATATAATATATATATATATATATATATATATATATATATATATATATATATATATATATATATATATAAGATCTCGTTTTATCTTCATTATTATCATCATTACCATTACTTTTTTTTCTTTTATAACCATTATCATTATTATTGCATTTATACCTGTTACGCCAAAGCTTCCTTTGTTCTACTTATCAATCTTGCATCGTACAAAATGTGAGATGATAATTAGGATAAATTCTTTACCAGCATTTATTTCCTATATGATTTCTCTTGTCATCAATCATCTTCTCGTTGAAAGTATTTTGAAAAATGAGATGGAAAAGACTTTACCACAACAGCCTTGACAAGAAGAAGAAAAAAGAGAAAAAAAAAGATAAAACGCGTAAAAGTTTTGAAAATTAGTATTGTGTTCAGTGTTCAAACCTCAAGGCAAGCTGTATTCCCACACACACACACACCAAGCCTCGATTCAACACATTTCATTTTTGCGTCGAAATTGGCTTGCCAAAATTGTTGCTCGCGGTCACATGTTTCTGTAATGATTTTCCTATTTATATGACTTTGCCGTTTTGCTTTGGTTAGGATTCTTATACATACATACATACATACATATATATATATATATATATATATATATATATATATATATATATATATATATATATACATATGTATATATATATATATATATACATATGTATATATATTTTTTTCGAATATCTATATTTTTTCCTTTATTTCTCTTTCTCTCTCTTTCTTTTTCTTCTTCCCTTGTCTTTTTTCTCATTCTCTCTCTCGCTCTCGCCCTCCTCCTCTCCCCCACCACCCTTTTCTCTCACTCTTTCTCTCTCGAGCTATTTCTCTCTCTCTCTCTCTCTCTCTCTCTCTCTCTCTCTCTCTCTCTTTCTCTCTCTCTCTCTCTCAAACTATTTACCTCTCTCTCTTTCTCTATCGATCGACCAATCAATTTATCTATTTCTATCCATCTCTATTTATTTCTATCTATCTCTATCTATCTCTCGCTATCTCTCTATCCTTCTGATTTTATTTGTCGTATGTGCGATCTTTTGAATTGTAAATTGAGG
>NW_028234434.1:24915640-24923818 GCF_977035675.1 Penaeus japonicus
CCACCCCCCCCCCACTCCCCACCCCTAAAGCCATCCTTCAGCCTCAGCATATCTCACCCATCAAACACAAACAGTCTCTTTATCCCATGACTGTCGCTGGCCATCGGGTCAACCCACACAGCGACTGGCCGACGTGAATGTTCCTCGCCCAATGTTATGGCCAGTTGAGACGCGGCGGGCCATCGTGTGCAATGGACGCGATGCCATATTGACAGCGCTGTGTGGTCGTCGCATCAGCAGTCTTGCCAATATCCCGTGGCAGTTGCTGTTCGGTCGGCAGTGTTACCAGCTCGCTTGTGTGGGTGAAATGCATTTGGGGTGTGTTTTGTATTTCACTTGATGTATATATATGTCTGACTATATATATATATATATATATATATATATATATATATATATATACATATAGATATTATATATATATATATATATATATATATATCTATATATATATATATATATATATAAACACACAACACACACACACACACCCACACACACACACACACACACACACACACACACACACATATATATATATATATATACATATATATATATATATATATATACACACACACACGCACACACAGACACACACACACACACACACACACACGCACACGCACAAACACACACACACAAACACACACATACACACACATACACACACACACGCACACGCACAAAAACACACACACACACACACACACACACACACACACACACACACACAAGCAGACACACACACACACACACATACACACACACGCACACAGATAGACCGAAATATTACATATACATATACATATCCATGTGACTGCTTACAATCCGCGCATAGAATAAGGAAATAAGAAAATGCGCATTTGTCGCGCATTTACGGTCCTTATACCTATCAAAGGAAGCCCTCAACATGCCGATGAAAGGCAAGCTTCATTCGAGCAGGAACTTGAACGAGGACGAGAAAGAACTTGATGTTTCCTCCAGAAGCCCCGATGTTGAAAAGACATCGTTATCTGTGTCTCGGCGTTGCAAACACTCAACATTGCTAGATTCAGGAAGATTTTGAATCTGGATGGAACACGCCGCGACACGACGAAGAGGTATTTTCTTTCGCACGAACCAAAAGACGCGCAAATACCGAGAATTTTGGAGAAACGAGGCGAAGAGAAAGCCACGAGACATCCCCGACAAATACGAGCACACTTCAACCTACGACCCCCCGTGGGGGAGGGCGAGACGACGAACGAGAATCGGACGTCCCGTACCGCGCAAGACGAGCGACATCCGGAGAAGGACGCCGAACGACCGGCACCGAAGAACGCGAGAAAGCTCGAGAACACGACGAGAAACCGCCAAACGCACCGAAACGGACGAGCACGAGAACGCCCGACCAGCGAGAGCGAACGCGACGCCGTGACACAGGGGAGGAATAACGAGCGCGGAGAACATAACACGAGAATAACGACCAACCGAGCGAGAACCCCGCCGGAAGAACCGAACCTGCTCGAACGAGAGCCGCGCGAGAAAACCACGAGAACGAGAGACACCGCGCAAACAACGGAATACGAACCCGGCCCCCGCGAATAGGAGATCCCGAAGACACGACACAACGAGAAACGAACGACGAGAGACGCCATACAACGCCGAAGCGAGGAAACCACGAACGAGCGGCGACGAGAAACGCCGCGCCCGACGAGCACGAGAGAGAACGGCCCACGCCACGAGCGAGCTGACGGCGAACAACCGAAGACGTAACCGCTAACCCCCGACGCCACCCCACCCCGCAAGAGGAAGCGCCGACGCCACGCGCAGCACCGAACGACCGACCGAGCCCGAGAAAGATACAAACCCCAAAGAGGAAAGAACTGAGTTACTCCAGAAGCCCCGATGTTGAAAAGACATCGTTATCTGTGTCTGGACGTTGCAAACACTCAACATTGCTAGACTCAGGAAGATTTTGAATCTGGATGGAAATAGGAAAATAAGAGGTATTTTCTTTCGCAGATCAAAAAGTTGCAAATACCGAGAATTTTGGAGAAAAGAAGGAGAAGAATCAAAGACTAAGAAGTACGACAAATAACACCTCAAGCAAAGACTCAAGTGGGGGGAGGGGTAGGGAAGGGAGGGGAGGGGAGAGGGGACGGGGACGGTATCGGTAAGGAGAGGTTTGAAGGTGGAAAGGGGTGAGGGTGGGGAGGAACGGGAGAGGGGGAAGGGAAGGGAAGGGAAGAGGGGAGGGAAGGGGAGAGGAGAGTTATAGGGAGGGGAAAAAAGGAAGAGGGTAGGGAAGGGAAGAGAAGAGAAGGGAAGATGTGAGTTATAGGGGAGAGGGGAGGGAAGGGAAGATGGGAGGTATAGGGGAGAGGGGAGGGAAGGGTCAGGGGATATATAGGGAGAACGGGTATGAGGAGTGGGAGGGTGGGATGGAGGGAGGTAAGGGTGTAGAGGGAGGGATGGAGGGGATGGATATGGGGGAAAAGGGGTAGGGAGGAGCAGAGATAAAGAGAGGGGACAGGAAAGGGAAGCAGGGAAGGTGAAAGAGAAGAGAGAGAAAGAGAGGAGGTAAGTGAGGGTAAGAGAGGGAGAGAGGTAAAGGAGGGTAGAAGCGAGAGAAAGGGGGAAAGTCACAGGGGAGGGGAAGGAAAGGAAGTGGGTAAAAAGGGGAAATGGGAAGGGGAGGACAAGAGAGCAGAAGTGAGAGGGGAAGAACGAAACAGGAACGAATAGGTAAGGGATAAGTGAGGAGGGAAGCACAGAAGAAGAAAGAGAGAAAGAGGACGTGGAGAGGGGAGGGGGAGAGAAGGGGGAAAGGGGGGAGGGGAAGGAGAGGAAATGGGAAGGGATAGAGAAAGAGAGGTAGGAGAAAGGAAAGGGGGTAGACAGAGAGGGGGAAGGGACGGGAGAGAGAGAAAGGAAGGAGAAAGGGAAGAGGAGAGGGAGAGAGGAGGGGGAAAGGGTGAGGGGAAAGTGAGGGTAGGAGGAAGGGAGAGAAAGGAGAGGGAAGGGAAAGGGAGAGAGAGAAGAAGGGGATAACGGGAGAGAACAGAGAGAAGGGGGAAAGGGATGGGAGAGAGAGAGGAGTAGGAAAAGATAGGGTAAAAGAGAAAGAGAATGGAGAAAAAGGGGAGGGGAGAGAGAAAGAGAGGGGGAGGGGGGAGGAAGGCTCAAAAAGTCTTCATTTTTAGCCTTAAGTCTCCAAAGGGTCTCCTCTCATGTCGAGGCAGAGATTGCTCCACTTAAAACGTCGGCAAAAGAGGAGAGTCATTTTTGTTCATTTTCTCCCTCTGCTACTCTAGTTACACTTTCTTCCCGCAGGGATAAAAACGAAAAAAAAAGAAAAAAAAAAAGAAAAAAAAAGAAAAAATATTTTCTCCTACAAAAGGCATCGATGTTTTTTTTTATTTCTATGACGTCATATGAGCTGTTCAATGGCGGTTATTATATAGAAAAGGAAAAAAAAAGTTAGATATATATATCAGCCCCAAGAACAATGGCGCCCTTTCATATGGCGTCCAGTGTGTCGGTCCAGTAATGTACCACGAGCGTCGAAAATGGAAGGGAAAAGACCGTAGAGTTTCCCACTCACTTGTGTCATGGGTGAGACGAGGAGGCCGTAGGGAAGTGTCTTGCTTGGTTTAATGCTCTCTCTCTCTCTCTCTCTCTCTCTCTCTCTCTCTCTCTCTCTCTCTCTCTCTCTCTCTCTCTCTCTTCCTCTCTCTCTCTCTCTCTCTCTCTCTCTCTCTCTCTCTCTCTCTCTCTCTCTCTCTCTCTCTCTCTCTCTCTCTCTCTCTCTCTCTCTCTCTCTCTCTCTCTCTCTCTCTCTCTTTCTCTTCTTTCTTTCTTTTCTGTCTCTCTTTTTCTTTCTCCTTCCCTTTCCCCCTTTCCATTCCCTCCCTCTCCTTCTTTCTCTCTCCCCCTCTCCATATGATATATATATACATATATATATATTATATATATATATTTTATATATATATATATAATATATATATATATGTATGGTTGTATATATGTATATATATATATATATATATATATATATTATATATATATATAGATATATATATATATATATATAAGTATGTATGTATGTATGTATATGTATATATATATATATATATATATTTTATATATATATATATATATATATATATATATAATATATACATAAATATATATATATAAATATATATATATATATATAATATATATATATATATATATATTATATTATATATATATATATATTACATGGTTTTATATATATTCACACACACACACACACACACCCACACCCAAATATATTTATATATATATATATATTATTATTATATATTTATATATATATAATATATAATTGTATATATATATATATATTGTTTTGTCTATATATATATATTATATATATATATATATATATATATATATTATATATATATATATATATATATATATATAATATATTATATATAAGTACCAATTTCTATATTGTATTTCTATAATGTATTTCTGTTTCTATTCACTTATGTAAGAGTATGATCGTTAATGTATGTGCACTTGAATGTGTAAGTATTCACGTATGTATTCTATATCTTTCTTTGGGGTTAAGACAATATAAAAGCAAATTAGCCAATCACGAGAAAAGAAAACAGGAGCAGGGCTTGCAAGTTTTGCAACTAGAGCCTACTTCGGTAATATATTCAACCACTATTGCATAAATTTCACTAACTTCTCCCTTTTAAAAATGACTTCCTAATTTAGGGAGAGTGAGGCATGAATCTCACTTAACGACAAAAATCCCTGCTGTAAAGTCTCCCATGAAAAAGTCCAAAATCCGTTCTCTCTCATTCCAGCATTTTGAAAGAGAAAACGGAATATGGTTCTTTTCTAACCTTAATCCGGTTAAAGCTGTTTTGAACTGCTACTAATCACAGTTTCCATTTTAACCCTAAATGTAGGACTCATGTTATGTGCGTATGTGCGTATATATGGTTGTATTTGTGTGTGTGTGTGTGTGTGTGTGTGTGTGTGTGTGTGTGTGTGTGTGTGTGTGTGTGTGTGTGTGTGTGTGTGTGTGTGTGTGTGTGTGTGTGTGTGTGTGTGTGTGTGTGTGTGTGTGTGTGTGTTTTCACATGTGTGTGTATGTGTCAGTTTGTTTATGTATCCATATGTGCGTCTGTATCCTCTGTATATGTACATATGAATGTCTATTTACATGTTCGTATATATGTGTGTGTGTTCGTGTTTGTATATATGTACACGTGTATAATATGACCCATATGTACGTATCTAATCACGCGTCATGCATAGCTATAAGTAAACACATACGAACAAAACCGCATCGATATAAGCGCTTCAGGTATTCCAAAGGAGAATCAGAACCCTTCCTCGCACGCTATAACGAGCGGTTCAGTAGCATCTCTCGCTCATCTTCATTTTGCCGGCTTGCCCTCTCCGCCGGACTCGAAGTATTTCTTAATTTCGTGTCTGAGAGATAGGTTTTGTAGGTAGGCTGGGGTAGGCCTATGGAAATTGCGATTGGATTATTGTGTATTTTTTTCTCTTTTTTTCTGTTATAGATGGGGTTGAAGGGATGATGGGAGGGAGGAGAGAGAGGGAAGGACAGAGGGAGGGGGGGAATAAGTAAGAGAAAGAAAGAGAGAGAGAAAGAGTAAGAGAGAAATAAGCGAAATAAGCAAAATAAAAAAGATAAAAACCTAAATAGAAAGAAATCTAGAGAAAAAAAAAAAACATTTATAAATCATTCTCTTTTTTTCCCTTTTCTTCTTCTTCTTTATAAAAGTGTCTTGAGTAAGAACATCCCGAGACTAAGGCATTCCCTTTCTTAAAACGTGAAGAAGTGAGAGTTCTGAAGTCGTTATTCCTCGCCAGACACAATTTTGGACTTGAAATTTGTATATGAAAGCCATATGAGGTGGAGGAGGGGGAGGGGGAAGGGGAGGTGGAGGAGAAAGAGGAGGAGGAGGAAAAGGAGGTGGAGATGAAGAGGGAGGAGGTGGAGGAGGGGGAGGAGTAGGAAAAGGAGGAGGTGGAGAGGGAGGAGGAAGAGGAGGAGTAGGAAAAGGAGGGGGGGGAGTAGGAATAGGAGGGGGGACGAGATGGAGAAGTAGGAAAAGGAGGTGAGGAGGAGGTGGAGGAGTAGGAAAAGGATGGGGAGGGGGAGGTGGAGGAGGAGAGGGAGGAGGTGGAGGAGTAGGAAAAGGAGGAGGAGAGGGAGGAGGGGGAGGAAAAGGAGGAGGAGGAGATGGAGAGGGAGGAGTAGGAGGAGTTGGAAAAGGAGGGGAGGAGGAGGTGGTGGAGTAGGAGGAGGAGGTGGAGGAGTAGGAAAAGGAGGGGAGGAGGAGGTGGTGGAGTAGGAGGTGGAGGAGTAGGAAAAGGAGGGGAGGAGGAGGTGGTGGAGTAGGAGGAGGAGGTGGAGGAGTAGGAAAAGGAGGTGGAGGAATAGGAAAAGGAGGGGGGGAGGAGGTGAAGGTCGAGCAGGAGGGGGAGGGGGAGGGGGAGGGGGAGGAGGAGGAACAGGGAAAGGAAAAGGAGAAGGAGGGGGAGGAGGTGGAAGAGGAGATGGAAACAAAAAAGGAGGAGGAAGAGTTGGTGGAGGAGGTTGGTAAAAAAAAGAAAGGAGGTGAAGAAGAAGCAATGCAGAAGAAAATGAAACAAGGATTATTGTAAAAATAGAAATTAAATTTTTGATGATAATTAGTGATTCTATTCTGATGATGATGATTAGGATGACAATGACGATGATGCTGACGATGATGAAGATGGTGATGATGATAATGATGATGATGATGATGATAATTAGGATAATGAGGATGATGATTAGAATGACGATGATGATGACGATAATGGTGATGATATTGATGATGATGATGATGATGATGTGGGTGTCGGAAAGAGGACACACGTCAGGGAATTTAAACATGTTAAAATCTTTCCTTCATTCCATCAAGAGCCAAACGCTTAACGATTCACACTCTGCCAATTAAGTTAAAATCTAATTTATTTTGGCTCTAAAAATAAAA
Organism: Penaeus japonicus; assembly: GCF_977035675.1. Taxonomy (NCBI): domain Eukaryota; kingdom Metazoa; phylum Arthropoda; class Malacostraca; order Decapoda; family Penaeidae; genus Penaeus; species Penaeus japonicus. The sequence goes on from NW_028234434.1 coordinate 24,922,687, forward strand.
GGAAAAAAAAAACGTGAAAGAATAAAATGTTTGATGCATAGTCAATCAAAGTTTGAATTAAAGTTTAGTGTTCAAGTAATGAGATTGACTAATTTTTTTTTTTTTTTTTTTTTTTTTTTTTTTTTTACTTGTCGTCAGGGATTTACGTATTACACATGTATGCATATGTTAAAATCACACACACACACACAGACACGCACACACACACACACACATCTCTTTCTCTCTCTCTCTCTCTCTCTCTCTCTCTCTCTCTCTCTCTCTCTCTCTCTCTCTCTCTCTCTCTCTCTCTCTCTCTCTCTCTCTCTCTCTCTCTCTCTCTCTCTCTCTCTCTCTCTCTCTCTCTCTCTCTCTCTTTCTTTCTCTCTCTTTCTCTCTCTCTCTCTCTCTATCCCTCTCCCTCCCTCCCCTTCCCCCACCCTAGTTTACCAGACCCCCCACCCCCACCCATCCTCTAACCATGCAATCGCAATGATACACAACCCAATAAAACGTGTATTGGTATTTGCAACAATATACCTAACCGTATTGTGCTATCTGGATTTTTATTTTTGTATATTACGTATGTAGGTATGCATGTATGTATCATGTGTGCCTGTATGTCTTTATGTGTGTATTTTGTATGTCTGTGTACGTGAGTCTTTCTGTATTCGTCTGTGTGTGTGTGTGTATGGTGTGTTGTGTGTGTGTGTGTGTGTGTGAGTGTGTGTGTGTGTATGTGTGTGTGTGTGTGTGTGTGTGTGTGTGTGTGTGTATGTTTGTGTGTATATGTGTGTGTGTGTGTGATTCGTGTGTGCGTTTGTACCCGTGTATGCACATCAGATAGAGAAACACCCGGTATGACTGGCCAATCAAAATTCTAACATGGATTGGCGCAGTATGATTTCATTTGCTTTGTTTATATGTCTGTTATATGCAGAATAAAAAAAATAAAAAAAAATAAAAGAGAGAGAAGGATGAAAGTGAAGATAAAAAGTTAAACGTAGAGGGGAACAGACAAAGATAAACGTACAAATGAAAATGATGAAGAGAATGATGATGATGATCTTAAAATGATAACGATAATGATAATGATAGTCATGATGATAATGATTATGATGATGATTATGTTCATATTAGTAGTGACGATTAT
>NW_028234434.1:24923918-24931418 GCF_977035675.1 Penaeus japonicus
ATATATATATATATATATGTGTGTGTGTGTGTGTGTGTGTGTGTGTGTGTGTGTGTGTGTGTGTGTGTGTGTGATCTCTTGTTCCTCTTTTATTCTTGTGTGTCTAACTTCATTGTTCCAGAGACATAACTATGATATATAATCATGTCGCCTCCTTTTTATTCTTTCTTCAAGTATTTTAATCTTTATTTTGTACAGCATTTCTTCAAGTCAGTTAGAGTTGGCCCTCATCTAGTGGCCGCTTGTTAAATTCATACCAGTTTATATCCTACCTTGAGTAGAGGTTCCATACCAGCTAAGCAAATTCCCCAACAGACCTTGTGATACTTGTGATGATTTTCTTTATTATCTTCATCACCTTATCACGAATACCCTCTTCATGTTTGCGATCATGGACAACACTTTGTGAACTCTCGCTCTCTCTGGGCGATGACTTAGTATACGATATATATATATATATGAAGCCGCATCACTTTAATAAGGACGCCAACATTTTCCTTAAACTTCATTAATAAAGGTACCTATAACGAATCCATGAGGATCCTATATCTGGTGGCAGCGGGGGAATCCTATCAATATGTATCTGAATTTCAACTGCAGTTAGGTTAAGTAGAATTCCCATGTGCAACATTCCTAGTTATGATCTGGATTAGCCAATGATGACATAGCCAAGCCACACGGCTAGAATGTAGAGGATTTTCAAGTCTTCATATGTATCACATGTATGTATGTACGGATATATATATATATATATATATATATATATATATATATATATATATATATATATATATATATATATAAGATTATGAGTGATCTCTTTATATATATACTTTTCCATTTCATTTCCCTCTTGCTCACTATCATCGTTGTCGTCTTTGTCATTTTCATTATTTTTATCGCTATTGTTTATATTTCTTTATCACTGCTGTCCTCATTTCATTTTGATTTCCTTTGTTGATCTTTTTATCATCATCACCATTGGTACTATCATTATGCTAGTCATTATTACCATCATTATTATCATTATCATTATCACCATTTTCATAACTATTATTACCATCATTACCATTATAGCTATCTTTATTTTCACTATCATCCTTATTGTTATCAGTATTATTTTTGTTATGACCATTATTATTACTATTATTATTATCACCTTCACCATTATTATCATTTTAATTATTATCACCATTATCACCATCATCATTATTATCATCATCATGATTATCATTGTCATTATTATGAAGGTTATCGTTACCATTATCATAATTATCATCTACCTCATTATTGTTATAATTTCTCTCCTAAGCATTATCATCAAAATTATTATCACTATTATTTTGCTAAAATAACCATAACATTTGATCTGTCCATCTTAGAGAGAGCCAAGCTTCCTCTCAGAACACAAGTCTTGAAAAAAATCATCTTATGTAATAATCTTAAAGAGAGATCACAAATACATAAAGATAAAAGAAATTAAAGTCAAATGAAAAATTCACCCATTTCTCTCACATGACTCACAAAGCACTTCAGATCAACATTTTAGCCTGTCTATTCAATTGAAAAAACGCAATAAACAGCCACAATATTACCGGAAAATCACAAGAGCCTGTCCCCACATCCTAAATTATTAAGTAATTATTGTTATTATTCTCTCATATTCTAAGCAGCACTCAATGAAAAAAAATCCACATTTAGTCCCTACATGTGTCTTAAAGGTTAGGATTAAAGACAAAAGATAATCATTACTTTTCTCCAGTTCGACTAATAAAAGGATATAAGCCTCATTATGTTGATCATGAAATTCCACTTTGAGTAACATATTCATAGTTAAAGTGTTGAGCTAATGTTAAGGTCACCAGAGGTCAAAAGGTCACAGCATATTCTAGATACATATTTCATCAAGCCAAAGCATTAATAGTACATATAGCTAAGAGTCTGTTGCTTTGAATAATGCAGTGCAAAATTAGATCAACAGAACCGAATGATACATATTTGATACGTCTCTTTTTTCATCATTCATGCCATAAGAGCATGCAAATCAGTTAGTGTCTCGGGAGCGCTAAAAGTACTGACACAAATATAGTTCAAACTGATGGCATACATAAAAAGGCTTCTATAGAAATTAATGTATTCAAAGTCCTACCATTTATCTATTCAGTTACGTCGTTCAACAATGTTATTTTAGATAAACTTTGTATGAAATAATAATCTACATAGAAACATGTCATATGACAATTCAAAGCTATCTTTCTGCATCTGCTTAGAAAATAGGTTGTCAAATTTACGAATCAACTACTTACTTTGGTGCAAAAGTAAATATTTTACAACTTGGCCAATCTTCTTGAAAGGAGCTAGAGGAAGCACCAAACTTACAAACTTGCAACAGATGCACACACGTTTGCATACTTCAAACATGTATATGGGGACTGGAATCTAGGATGAGCGAGAGAGAGGAGATGGGGGTGTGTGTTTGTTGGGGTGTGTGTTTGTGTGTGTGTGGGGTGGGTGTGGTGTGGGGGGGGGGGGAGAGAGAGAGTGAGGAAGAGGAAGAGAGGGAGGGCGGGAGAGAGTGAAGAAGAGGGAGAGAGAGAGAGAGAGAGAGAGAGAGAGAGAGGAAGAGAGTAGGGGATGGGAGTGATTGGAAAGATGGGAGAGGGGAGAGAGGAGAAGAGGGCAGAGGATGGATTGTAGATGCGGAGAGAGGGTGGGGGGGGTAAGAGAGAGAGGGTGGGGGGGTAAGGGAGGGAGAGAGGGAGGGAGGTAGTGGGGACAAATGAACCAAAGTAGAACAAGACGGAAGGAAAAGTTAAAGGAGAAGGGTAAGAATGATAGCTGAATAAGAGGAAGAGAAAGAGGATGAGGAGGAGAAGAAGGAGGAACGGGATAAAAATAAATAAAAAAAACACCAAGAAGGCGAAGAAGACAACTCCAACCATAATAGGACAGCTAAATCTGTAAACAAGAAGTCAAACGCAAAACACAGAGGAAGCACGAGACAAGGACAGTAAGAAAAGGAAAACGAACAAATCCCACCATTGGCACTATAACGCCAGTCAAAGCCGGGATACCCACACCCTCCTTCACGTCTGTCCTAGCATCCCCCGTCCCCTTCCTTTATGTATTTTTTTCAAAAGAACGCAGACCTGACGTCGAATTTATAATGTTTTTATCTTCTCTTTTCACTCTCTGTTCGCTTTGGTTTTTATTCTGCTTATTTATGATATCTAATCAGGTTTTGATGAAGCATGAAACTGCTACAATCTCGACTCTCTGATCAAGTCATTTTTATACTTTCTTCGAAGAGTCACTCTACACACGGATCTCAAATCAGAAACGTACAACAAGTCTAGTTATCTTACAATTAGTATCTTACAATTCCATTCTGCATATTATGGCTACATGATAACTAGAGTCCATAAGGAAATAATATTTTCCCCCCCCCCCCAACCCCCCTGGGGGGGGGGCTGGTGTCCCCCCCCCCCCCCCCCCCCCCCCCCCCCCCCATAGCGAAGTCTCACTCACACTCGCCCAAAATGGAAGCCGACTGGACCAACATCATAAGGATGAGAAGAGTTACCTTTGACCCCTTGTGACCTTGATTCAAAAACTATAATTCCCATATCGGGTTCTAGTCGCCTTCTCCGTGTTAGCTGGTTGGATAGACACACCGGTTGTTGAGTATTAAACAAAATTATAACATTAAGAAGCCTGTCAGTGATCGAGAAAGAAGAAAATTATTTTTTGTGGGATATATTGCACGGAGTGAAGAACCTGGCATGGAGAGAAAAGTCCAACACGGGTTTTGCAGACATCAAGGAAGTAACTGGACTGTCGGAAAATAACTGCCTCGTTATGATGATGAATGAATGCCTCAAGACCAATCTTTGGAGGTGTAACTCTATTGAATAAATGGATGAAGTGTTGTGGTCATATTTGTTACCTTCACTTCCCATAAGATTGCTTTAATTTTCCTATCGGAACCCGAAAAGCGGACTTCAAAAATCACTCGCTGCCGGATGACAGAAATGGTGATCAGGCAAGTGGTCTGCTTAAAAAAAATGGAATGAAGCAATGTACTTGTGATGTGATAAATATTGCTTAGTTTATATTCCTAATATCATCTGAATATTGTTGCGATCATCAATATTATCATAATCATCATTTTGTCATCATAGTTATTGTTATTATTACTCCATATCAGCATTATTGTGTGACTGTCACCATTATTTTCGGATTTAATAGTGGTAATAATGATACTAGTATTGGTAATACTGGCATTACTGCAGTGAATACAATTTTGTTTCATACAATGAAAATAGGTTTATAACGTCAATTTCATTATGCTTTTATCAAGTTTAATATATATTGTAAAAATCATATATCAACAGCATTTCAATCAACAAAACTGGCACAACTTCTCTGTATAAATGGATTGGGTGTGCGTGTGCGTGAGTGTGTATGTGTGCGTCTGTGTGTCTTTGTATCTCTGTGTCTCTTCGTCTTTGTATCTGTGTCTGTGTCTGTGTATATGTGTCTGTATCTGTGTCTATGTGTCTGTATTTGTGTCTATGTGTCTACATCTGTGTTTATGTGTCTGTAGCTGTGTCTATGTGTCTGTATCTGTGTCTATGTGTCTACATCTGTGTTTATGTGTCTGTGTCTGTGTCCATGTGTCTGTATCTGTATCTATGTGTCTGCATCCGTGTCTATGTGTCTGTATCTGTGTCTATGTGTCTGTATCTGTATCTATGTGTCTGCATCCGTGTCTATATGTCTATGTCTATGTCTATGTCTATGTGTCTGCATCCATGTCTATGTGTCCACGCCTGTACCTGTGCGTTTGTGTCTATGCAAACGCGCCCATGTACGCGCCTACTTAAGGACACACCACCCACCCACACTCTCCCTCATCCCCGCCCTACTTCTCATACGAGCGAATAATCTCCCTCCAGCGAGCAAGGACCTGTTCCTTCGGCGCCGACCAGAAGGTTGCCAGGACGTCCCAGCCTCTGCGCGCCGTCGTCAGGAGGTACTCGTTGCCAGGGTCCTGCTCGTAGCTGTAGGCGCCCATTACAAGGCTTTGGGCGAAGCGGGCGGCCACGCATTCCTGGGGGGAGATCCTTGGGTTAGGTTCAGGGAGGGAGAGGGATGTGTTGTTGTTGTTTTTATCATGTTACTATGTTTGAGTTCGGTTGTTCTGATATATGCAAACGCTCTCTCTCACACGCACGCAAACATGCAAACACACACACACGCAAACACACACATGCATACACACACATACATTTACAGAGAGAGAGAGAGAGAGAGAGAGAGAGAGAGAGAGAGAGAGAGAGAGAGAGAGAGAGAGAGAGAGAGCGGGTTAGAGGAGAGGGAGAAGAGTGGGAGAGAGTGAGGATAGCGAGAAGATGGAGTGAGTGAAGAAATAGAGAGAGAGAGAGGAGGGAGCGAGAGAGGAAAGAGGAATTTAAAAAAAAAAAAAAAAAAAAAAAATTTTTTTTTTAAATTAATAATTAATTAATTAATTAATTAATTAATTAATGTAATAAAGAAAGAAAGAGTGAAAGATGGAGATAAAGAAATAGAAAAGGAGAAAGAGAGAGAAGAAGGAAAGAGAGAGACAAAAACTAAACACCCAAAAAAGAAACCCCAAACCCAACCCCCAACTCAAACCCCAACCCCAAACCCCAAACCCCAAACCCCAACCCCCAACCCCCAACCCCAAACCCCAACCCCAAACCCCAACCCAAAACCCCAAACCCCAAACCCCAAACCCCAACTGAAACCCCAAACCCCAACCCCAACCCCCAACCCCAAACCCCAAACCAACTCACCCTCAAAACACTCCACTCCACCTCCGACAGAGCCCTATGCTTCAGATACCCAGCCAACACATGCCCGCCGGCATCATTGGGAGGCATCTCGTCAACCTCAATCATCAGATACATGATGGTGATAGCAACCTCGAAGACGTCCGTCGCGTAATCCGTAACACGATTCCTGGATGTCGCCGAAGTCAATGATGGCGGACACGTGGTACTCGTCCGGGTGTTCTGGAGCGGTGGCGTCGACGATGATGTTCTGTTCGTTGAAGTCGCCGTGGATCATGCCTGTGGGGGAGGGGGGGAGGGGGGTGGAAGGAGAGGGTGGGGGTTATTTGTTTTTTTGGTTTTGTTGGTTTTGTTGGTTTTGTTGGTGGTTGGTTGTTTGGTTGGTTGGTTATGTGTTTGTTTGTTTGTGTGTTTGTTTTGTGTGTTCATTTGTGTGTTTATATGTTTTTTTTAATCTAATCTATTGTTCATCTTCTATATTTGTTTATCTTAATCTATTTCTTTATTTCATTTATTTGTTTACTTTACTTATTTGTTCATTTTGTGTATTTGTTCAATTCTATTTATTTGTGTATGTATTTATGAGTGAATCTTAAAGACCAGAATATAACACATAACACAGCCACCCACTTCAACCCACAACAACCCACCCCATTAACATAAAAAAAACACTTAAAAAATCCCCTATTTAAAGCCATGACTAACAAAAAAAAAAGGAACACATCTTACCTCTATCCAAGGTGGGCAAAAGGGGAACAACCCTTTGGTTCCAAGCGTCTAAGATCTCTGTTATCATCTTGTATCTGCTTTCGTCCCTCACCGCGAAGATAAACTTGGTCAGATCCGGTGTGTTCTCCAGCATCCAGATCAACTTCCGGCCTTTGAGATGTTCATTGTTGAATTCCTGAGCGATGGTGATAATATGTGAGTTTTTTTTATCATTGTCAAGTAAATGAGAGAATGATAATATAGATACGCGTTTTTTTTTTCTTGGCGTTAGCAAGGGAATGTGATTATGAAAATGTTTGGCAAATATTTGTATTTTCGTCTGGGCTTTCTTAACTCCTGAGCGAAGATAATATTGATATGAGAATAAGGTTTTATTTTCATTATCGAGAGAATGTCTTATATATATATATATATATATATATTTATATATATATATTTATATATATATATATATATAAATATATATATATATATATATTTTTTTTTTTTTTTTTTTTTTTTTTTTTTTTTTTTTTTTTTTTTTTTCTTCTTCTTTTTTTTTTCATCTGGGCACTGAGATATTTATTTTTTGAATTCTTGCACGAAGAAAACAATACAGTTATGAGAAAATAGTTTTCTCTTCGTTATCGAGTGAGTGAGAGAATAAGAAATGTAAGTATTTAATAGTACTTCTCCCAGGGCTTTGAGATGTTCAATTTTGAATTACTAAGCGAAAGAAATATTTCATTTAGTTTTCTTTTTATCTTTAGGTGAATGAGAGAATACAAATGTCCTTAATCCATTGATATTTCTACCTGGCTTTTGATATCTTTGAACTCATAAGTGAAAGAGACATTACAGATATGAGCTAAACAGTCCTATTGTTGTATTATTAAGTAAATCATATAATATAAATTTCTTGTATCGCTTTCTATTTTCATTTTAGCTTTGAGAT
>NW_028234434.1:24949973-24963818 GCF_977035675.1 Penaeus japonicus
ATGCGAAGTTACTTAGTGACGCTGTCTCACAATATCTACTTACTTGAAAATAAGTGACATATCTCGAAAGATGAAAGTTGATTATCGTTGCAATCACAGCTGTGTTTATCACTGGAGTGGTCATCAAAAACCTTCTGAACTATCGAACCTATTTCCCTAGTCACCTATTTCCTTAGTCACCCATTTCCCTAGTCCTTCCAGCAGTCATATCGAATCCTCTGAATAACTTCGTTTCGCGTTGAAAACTCATAATCTTTTCATATAGATAGATTTTGTCTTAAGGGATTTAATAGCCTTTGATCATTGCACCGGGGACTCAGTTTCCCTTGGACGAAAGACAACGCCTAATCTTTCTTAGACTCATTAAATATTTATAATCTTCCTCTAATTTCTTTTTTAATTAAAAAACGCCTAAATGGAAGTATATGTTCCTGTTGTGGATGTTTCATTTCACGTTACGGTGTTTGTATTTGTGTTAGATAAAGGCCGGTTCATATTTCCATTTTTGTATGAATTTATACAATACTCCGTCCATCTATATATCTATGTATCTATGCTTTTATTTATTGATATATCCACTCTATGTATGAATTTCATATAATTACCTATGGCGAAAGTGATTTTTATTAATGGGTAATCAGATCCCTGCTTGTTTTTCCTATGTTTACGCTCTCGTCTAACTTCTTTCAATTCCTTTGATAATGTAGCATGGCCGTTGTTATATAGACTTTCCAATCTCAAGATTCGAAGGTTGCATTTGATAATACTATAAACATTGTAAATATTTTATTTCAACTTAGACAAAACAATCTACATTTTACACAGAGATAATGCTGACTCTAACTCCGCGATGGACACTTCCTCAACGCACTTCATCTCCTGCTGCCTCCGCTGCGTCCGCCTGGACGGAGAGGCGTTGGTGCAGCTCCACTGGAGTCTGAGGGAGTCCCTGTGGCGGCGGAGCTCTTGAGAGAAGCAGGAGCCGAGCCCGAGTGGCGAGCTCGAGCACGTCGCCACACGAGTGGAATTCACTCGCCTTCGCTCGGTCGAGAAGATCCACTTTCTCCCTCAGCGACAGAGTCCTTGGAGCCATGACGGAGGACTGGCGAGGATGTGTGTCTGTCATGACCCCAACGCAGACTCTTATGGGATCATGAAGCGACTACGGCAATGCCTCGGGTCACTTGAGGTCAAGCAGAGAGGAACAGGATGGTATTCATTCTCATCTGATATGACAAATTTCGAGTTGTCTCAAAGCAATTACAATTATAACGTAGACACACGAAAAGAATCCATTTCATTTTCCAGTAATACATGCAACTTGACACAGATGCAAAGGTATCGAGTTTAAGCTCATAAAATGTATGTTTCGATTAAAAAGAATGTTGGAATATCAACACATGCAAATTATGCGAAGTTACTCAGTGACGCTGTCTCACAATTTCAAGTTAGTTGAAAATAATTGATATATCTCGAAAGATGAAAGTTGATTATCGTTGCATTCACAACTGTGTTTATCACTGGAGTGGTCATCAAAAACCTTCTGAACTACAGAACCCATTTCCCTAGTCACCTATTTCCCTAGTTCTTCCAGCAGTCATATCGAATTCTCTGTATAACTTCGTTTCGCATTTAAAACTGTCATAACCTCTTCGTATAGATAGATTTTGTCTTAAGGGATTGCGCCGGGGACTCCTAACACCCAATCTCTCTCAGACTCTTTATAATCTTCCTTTGAAATTCATCATTTTAGATTAAAAGCCGTTTCAATGGGAGTATATGGTCCTGTTGTGGATGTTTCATTTCACGTTACGGTGTTTGCATTTGTGTTAGATACAGGTCGGTTCATATATCCATTTCTTGGTGAATTTTTACAATGCTCTGTCCATCTCTCTCTCTCTCTCTCTCTCTCTCTCTCTCTCTATATATATATATATATATATATATATATATATATATACACATATATATATATATCGATATATCCACTCATTGTATGAATTATATATAATTCCATATGACGAAGGTGATTTGACAAAGGGTAATCAGATCCCTGCTTATTTTTCCTGTATCTAGGCTCTCGCTCTCTCGTCTAACTTCTTTCCATTCCTGAGTTGATAATGTAGCATGGCCATTGTTATGTAGACTTTCCAATCTGAAGCTTCGAAGGTTGCATTTGAAAATACTATAAACATGGCTTATCTTTTATTTCAACTTAGACAAAACAATCTACATTTTACACAGAGATAATGCTGACTCTAACTCCGCTATGGACACTTCCTCAACGCCCTTCCTTTCCTGCTGCCTCCGCTGCGTCCGCCTGGACGGAGAGGCGTTGGTGCAGCTCCACTGGAGTCTGAGGGAAAAGTCCCTGGTGGGGAGGAGCACTCTTGAGAGAAGCAGAGGAGCGACGCCCGAGTGGCGAGCGACGTCGCCACCACGAGTGGAGGACATCTCTGCCTGCGCTCGGTCGAGAAGATCCACTTTTCCCTCAGCGACAGGAGTCATTAGAAGCCATGACGGAGGACTGGCGAGGATCGTGTGTCTGTCATGACCCCAACGCATGACTCTTATGGGATCGGAGAAGGGGCCGACGCGGTTTTTCCGACGAGGGTGTGAACTGAGGGTCAATCAGTAACGAATGGTGGAAATTATATGCCACAATGTTATAATTATATCTGTAGTAGGATAATCGATTTTTCTATAGACGTGGTAACCTAAATATTAAGGACAAGAAATCAAATATGTTTATACGTGAAAAAAAAACTTTTTGAAATTGCTTGTTAAAGTAAAAGCAAATATATTGCGGATTTTTAAAAGATTTGTAGTGCTATAGTAATTATGGAAGACTTGTAAGTATTTTTTAATAAAAGTTTACCTCGCGTAAAAAATCATTATATATCTTGGTCCCAGTTAAAGGTGAAACTTTTTATCTTTGGTCTTTCATTCCCGAAATTAAGATTCATTATCCAATATAAAAACAATGTTAAGGAAAATGAAGAGCATTTTTCTTTTATTTTTAAACTGCCTGTTTATATATATATATATTTTATATAATATATAATATATATAGATATATATATAATATATTTATATATAAGTGATATTATGTATATAATAAGTTATATTTATGTTGTATATATACGAATATTTTATATTACATATAATTGTGTGTACATATATATAATATATATATATAATTTTTATAACTTATATCTATACTATATATGTATAAATATGAAATATATATGCATATATATACAATATATAATTAATATATGCATCTGTATATTCATTTACATAAATCTATCTATCATATATATATATATATATATATATATATTATATATATATATATATATATGTATGTATGTATGTATGTATATTATATATTAATTATTACATATGTATGTTTTATATGTATGTATATATATGTGTATTTAGATATATCTTATATATATATTATATATATATTTATATATATTAATATATGTAAACACTTCGCATCCAAATTGAATAATCACCAATGATAATGTCAGTCCATCTTGGTTATTGGAAAATCAGTATTACTAAACAGTATCTTTATGATCGCCCCCCCCCCCCCCCCCCCCCCCCCCCCCCCCCCCCCCCCCACAGTCGCACACAGATACTGATGCAGTGGTTGAGATATCTTTTAAGAAGCTACAGCTAATATCTACGCTTGTTATCAGAGTCACTGAAACACATGGCTAAATTTCGCGTTCTATTTTTCTTGTGCATCACTATATAGATTCGTATTGACTTTATTTTGCTTCTAAGAAAACGTGGTTTGCTGTCTAGTGTTTATCTTTTTCGATCCATATAATGATTTTCTTTTCTCTTCGTATTCTTTTTTATTGCTGTCTATTTACTAAAATATGCCATACATCTGCCTGTTTTAATTCATGTTCCCAGATTTATATGTAATGTATATATAGATTTTATATATATATATATATCTATATAGATATATTATATATATATATATATATATGTATATATATTACATATATTATTTTTATATATATATATATATATATATATATATATAAATATATATGTATTTAATACAATACTACATTCATATATATATATTTCTATATATATATATTATTTATAATATATATATATATATATTTATACTGTGTGTGTTTTGGGTGTGTGTGGGTGTGTGTGTGTGTTGTGTATGCATATACTATATATATATATAATATATTTATCTATATCTATATATATATATATATATATATACATTATATATGTATATATTATATATATATATATATATATATATATAAATATTTATATATATACTACATTATATAAGCATATGTATTGTATGGCATATCTGTATATATTATATATATTATATATATATATATCTAACTATATATATTTATAATATATATATGTATGGATGTATATATGTAAATAGTTAGTGTTTTGAGGCTAAAATGAATTTACTTCCTCCACATATAATCTGCTCTTAGAGCATCTGGTTCTTTTCTGGTATTTTGTATGGCCTACCAAAGGTCATAAACCTGATGTACCAATTAGACCCATTTTGTCCACTATCAAAAACTTTTAATATTTATCTGGCCAAATTCTTAGTTCGAATTCTTTAACCAATGACTTACTAATGAACATACTGTCCAAAACTCTTTGACTTTGCTATGTACATTCCAAATTTTTGTTTTGATCATCGGTTGTAATGGCTAGTTTTGTTGATACAGTGTTTATTCACAATATCCATTGAAGAAACAATTGACATTTGTACAATTGGTTTATTTGTGAATATGATTGTGTACAACTTTACGAAAAGACCAACTTAAGATAACTGCATAACTAAATTAATTGTTGAAGAATTGACCAAAATTAGTTTAAAAATATGTGATATCTCGAAAGATGAAAGTTGATTATCGTTGCAGTCACAGCTGTGTTTATTACTGGAGTGGTCATCAAAAACCCTCTGAACTACAGAACCCATTTCCCTAGTCCTTCCAGCAGCCATATCGAAGCCTCTGTATAACTTCGTTTCGCGTTGAAATCTCATAATCTTTTTAGTATAGATAGATTTTGTCTTAAGGGATTTAATAGCCTCTGATCATTGCGCCAGGGACTGAGTTTTCCTTGGACGAAAGACAACACCTAATCTCTCTCAGACTCATTGAAGTTTATAATCTTCCTTTGAAATTCATCATTCAGATATTAAAAAACGTTTGAATGGGAGTATATGTTCGGTTGTGGAGGTTTCATTTCACGTTACGGTGTGTGTATTGTGTTAGATACAGTTTTGCACATCATAATTTTTTAGGTAATCTCTACAATGCTGTTATTCTAGATGTATCTAGCTTTATTTAAGCCATTAAATCCCCTCTATGTATGAATGTATATAATTGGGCCTATGGCGAAGGTGATTCAACAACGGGTAATCAGATCCTGCTTATTTTTCCATGTTTCTAGGATCTCGTTCTCTCCGCTTAACTTCTTTCATTCTGATTACCCATTGTTTATTCACTTGCCATAGGGCAATTATCTACAAATTCATACATAGAGGGGATTTATTATTAAAATAAAAGCATAGATACATTTAAGAGATAAGACAGCTGTGTTTTAGATAATAAAAATGGCATATATGAGCAAAACTGTATCGTGGCATAGAGGGTACAATCCGACTGGCCTTTGTGACGCGGGACCATAGTAACCTCTTGAAGGGACTATAATGGAACCCTATCCCAATATCGCAACATAACTGTATCATAGACATCAGGACCAGTCACACAGCCATATAAGGTAGTGTTCAAGCGCAGATTTAATTTCCAAAGAAAGCCAACTATACACAGGTTCACCGTCGAACCTTGAGGAATCAAATTGACTCGATTCTCCCCAACACCTCAGCATATGAGGGATTCCAGAAAAACCGTCTGGAAAGTCTCCAGAAAAAACATTTACCCAGAAGATGCAGAAGGGAACACATTCCTGGCCTAACACCAGAGTCAAAAATATTAATACCGAACAGTATTGCTCTTTCCGACCTCGACCATTTGGGGAATCACACTACTACTTGCTTTGGGAAGAGGGAAAGTTTACAACACCTCAAATCCAGGCAGACGACATAAAATTGCAGATTGTCATTTGAAAATACAAATTTGAAGCCATAACAGCAAGGGAATGCCTGGGGAAACAATCAAGATGCTCACCTCAGCTAGAAACAAACCATCCAGAGGTTGGTGCTGTCTCACATGATCAAGCTAGCCTCACTGCTCTTGGCCAAAATGGGAGGAAATCATGTGGGGAACATAGACTGTCTGCTAAAAAGACCATGACAGAAACCAGTAAAATCTACACATACCAGCACACAGGATTTTGTTCCTTTCACAAGAGATGAGCTCGAAGCGCTTGAGCATATGAAGAATGGAAAGCAAGCAGGCCTAGACGGCATAACCAGTGAACGACAAATAAAAACACTTTGGTCAAAAAACAAAACACTGGCTGCTTTTTACTTTTCAAACACATGTGTGCAAATGCTAGAATTCATGCATATGGAAAAGGCCCAAAGTTGTCGGTTACTGAAGCCTAACAAAGACCCCAAGCTCAGCTAAAAGCTACAGACCCAGATAACACTGCTATTGTCATCTGTACAAACTCCTAGAACGACTTGCCTTACCTAGAAATATACCCACTGGCTGAAGCACTTCTCAACACCATGACCATGCAAGGGCTCAGACCCCGGATGTTTTGTTGCAGCCAGGTGTTGAACCTAAACCCAGTACTTTGAAGATGGTATGAGCGTTATGTTAACTTATTCATTCATGCTGACGATCTTTATTTGGCAAACGCAGGCTAAAGCTTAATACCATTGAAAAACACAATGACCAATGCCCTAAATAGCTACTCTGTGTACTATACCAGGACGGACCCTAAATGCAAACCCATACAAGGGACCCAGGTATCACTCTTTCCTCTTGGACAAACCACAAGGGCTAATAGAAAAACAATTATCACATGGGGCAACACCCATCTCGAGAGTGTGCCCCAGCCCAGTATATTTAGGGTAACACTTGACCGGACTCTCAGAGATTTAAGGCCCATGTAGACAAACTAAAATTTAAAATCTCAGCACGAAACAATTTATCAGAAAATAACAAAACCACGAAAATGGGGGACAGACCCAGACGCCCTTAAACAGACAGCACTGGCCTGGTTTACTCAGCTGCAGAGTACTGTGCTCCTGTGTGGGCTCGCTCTTGTCACGCACATAAATTAGATCCTGTGTTAAATGAAGCCTGTAGAATCATCACAGGCACACTCAAAGCAACCCCTTTACCATCACTCTACCGTTTGGCCAGTATCGCACCACCTTCAATGAGGAGGGACATTGCGTCGAGCAGAGAAAAATCAAAGCAATTAACAGACCCGAGACATCCCCTCTACAACCACCAAGAAGCTCCCCGTCGTCTAAAATCAAGAAAGAGCTTCGCCACTGTTCAACAGTTAGAAGACCAGAATATCTCAAGGGAACGCATAAGTAAGTGGAATTCGGCAGTACAGCCACACCAACACCCCGCAGTGCCACTCCCCGGAGAGACCTTTCAAAACGGCACCAACCTAACCCGGAAAGAGTGGTGCACTCTCAACCGGGCAAGGTGTAAAATAGGGCTAACACGCGCATCCCCTGCAGCATGGGGGCTGTCAGACAACCCCAACTGCGACTGTGGTGCCCCACAAACCATGAAACACATCCTGACAGAGTGCCCACTGGACCCTGATTGTTCTGACACAGACTTAAGGGATCTATCTGAAAATGCCTTAACCTGGCTACGTCACTGGTGCGACATGATATGATGATGATGAATGTAGCATGGCCATTGTTATGTAGACTTTCCAATCTCAAGATTCGAAGGTCGCATTTGAAAATACTATAAACATGGCTTATCTTTTATTTTAACTTAGACAAAACAAGCTACATTTTACACAGAGATAATGCTGACTCTAACTCCGCTATGGACACTTCCTCAACGCACTTCATTTCCTGCTGCCTCCGCTGCGTCCGCCTGGACGGAGAGGCGTTGGTGCAGCTCCACTGGAGTCTGAGGGAGTCCCTGTGGCGGAGGAGCCTCTTGAGAGAAGCAGGAGCGACGCCCGAGTGGCGAGCGACGTCGCCAACACGAGTGGAATCACTCGCCTTCGCTCGGTCGAGAAGATCCACTTTCTCCCTCAGCGACAGAGTCCTTGGAGCCATGACGGAGGACTGGCGAGGATGTGTGTCTGTCATGACCCCAACGCAGACTCTTATGGGATCGGAGAAGGGCGACGCGGTTTCCTACGAGGTGAACTGAGGTCAATCAGTAACGAAGGGAAATTATATGCACAATGTTAATATTATATCTGTAGTAGGCTATAGATTATTCTATAGACGTTGTAACCTAAATATCTAAGACAAGAAATCAAATATGTTTATACGTGAAAAAAAATCTTTTTGAAATTGATGCTTAAAGATTAAAGCAAATATAATTGAGATTTTTAAAAGATTTGTAGTGCTTATAATTATTGAAGACTTGTAAGTTATTTTTCTAATAAAAGTTTACCTCGCCGTAAAAATCATTCATATATCTTGCGTCCAGTTAAAGGTGAAACATTTTTATCTTTGCTCTTCATTCCCGATTAAGATTCATTATCCCATATAAAAACAATGTTAAGGAAAATGCAGAGCATTTTCTTTTACTTTTAAACTGCATGTTTATATATATATATATATATATATATATATATATATATATATATATATATATATATATATATATATAAGTATATATATGTATATATATAAGTATATATGTGTATATATACGTATATTTATATATACATATAATTGTGTGTACATATATATATATATATATATACATATATATATATATATATATATATACATATATATATATATAATATATAATATATATATATACACATATATAATTATATATATATATATATACATACATATATATATATATATAATATATATATATATATAGATATATATATATATAATATATATATTATATATGTATGTATGTATATATATATATAATATATATATATATAGATATATATTATATATATGTATGTATGTATATATATGTGTATTTATATATATATATATATATATATATATATATATATATATATATATATATATATGTAAACACCTTGCATCCAAATTGAATAATCACCCAAATGATAATGTCAGTCCATCTTGGTTATTGGAAATCAGTATTACTAAACAGTATCTTTATGAACGCAGTCGCACAGATACTGATGCAGTGTTGAGATATCTTTTAAGATGCAACAGCTAATATCTACCCCTTGTTATCAGAGCTCAACTGAAACACATGGCTAAATTTCACGTTATATTTTCTTGTGCATCACTATATAGATACGTATTGACTTTATTTTGCTTCTAAGAAACGAGTTTGCTGTCTAGTGTTTATCTTTTTCGATCCATATAATGTTTATCTTTTATCTTCGTAATTCTTTTTTATGCTGTCTATTTACTAAAATATGCCACTACATCTGCCTGTTCTTAATTCATGTATCCATATATATATGTATGTATATATATATATATTATATATAATATATATATATATATATATATATATATATATTTATATTATATATATTATATATATTATATATATGTTATATTATATATATGTATTATATAGATATAGATATATATGTATATATATATATACATTTTATACATACATACATATATGTATGTATATTATATATATTATATATAGATATAAATATATATATAGATATATATATATATATATGTGTGTGTGTGGGTGTGTGTGTGTTGTGTGTGTGTGTGTGTGTATGCATATATATATATATAATATATAAATATATATATATATATATATATATATATATAGATATATATATATATAATATATATAATATATATATTATATATAATATGTGTATATATATAATTATATATATACATACATATATATATGCATATGTATATGTATGCATATATGTATATATATATATATATATATATATATATATATATATATATATATATTTATATATATATATGTATGTATGTATATATATGTAAATATATAGTGTTTGAAGGATAACAATGTAATTTCCTCCTACACATATAATCAGCTTAGAGCATCTGGTTCTTTACCTGGTATTTTGTATGGCCTACCAAAAGGTCATAAACCTGATGTACCAATTAGACCCATTTTGTCCACTATCAAAACTTTTAACTATCATCTAGCCAAATTCTTAGTTCCAATTCTTAAACCAATGACTACTAATGAACATACTGTCCAAAACTCCTTTGACTTTGCTAAGTACATTTCCAAAATTAGTTTTGATCATCCGGTTGTAATGGCTAGTTTTGATGTACAGTGTTTATTCACAAATATACCATTGAAAGAAACAATTGACATTTGTACAAATAGTTTATTTGTGAATACTGACTTTGTGTACAACTTTACGAAAGACCAACTTAAGAAACTGCTAAAATTATCTGTTGAAGAATTAGACCAAAATTAGTTTAAAATATGTGATATATCTCGAAAGATGAGAGTCGATTATCGTTGCAGTCACAGCTGTGTTTATTACTGGAGTGGTCATCAAAAACCCTCTGAACTACAGAACCCATTTCCCTAGTCCTTCCAGCAGCCATATCGAACCCTCTGTATACCTTCATTTCGGATTGAAAACTCATAATCTTTTCGTATAGACAGATTTTGTCTTAAGGGATTTAATAGCCTTTGATCATTGCGTTGGGGACTCAGTTTCCCTTGGACGAAAGACAACACCTAATCTCTCTCAGACTCATTAAAGTTTATAATCTTCCTTTGAAATTCATCATTTCAGATTAAAAAACGTCTCAATGGGAGTATATGTTCCTGTTGTGGATGTTTCATTTCACGTTACGGTATTTGTATTTGTGTTAGATACAGGTCGGTTCATATATCCATTTATTATGTATCTATACAATGCTGTCTATCTATATATGTATCTATGCTTTTATTTATCGATATATCCACTCTATGTATGAATTATATATAATTGCCTATGGCGAAGGTGATTCAACAACGGGTAATCAGATCCCTGCTTATTTTTCCTGTTTCTAGGCTCTCGATCTCTCGCTTAACTTCTTTCCATTCTGATTACCCATTGTTTAATCACCTTCGCCATAGGCAATTATATACAATTCATACATAGAGGGGATTTATTATTAAATAAAAGCATAGATACATATATAGATAGACAGCATTGTATAGATACATAAAAATGGATATATGAGCAAAACTGTATCGCTGGCATAGAGGGTACAATCCCGACCTGGCCTTTGTGACTTCGGACCATAGTAACCTCTTTGAAGGGACTATAATGGACCCTATCCCAAAATCGCAACATAACCCTGTATCCATAGACATCAGACCAGTCACACAGCCAAATAAGGTAGTGTTCAAGCGCAGATTTAATTTCCAAAAAGCCAACTATACACAGTTCACCGTCGACCTTGAGGACATAATTGACTCGATCTCCCCAACACCCTCAGCATATGAGGGATTCCAGAAAACCGTCTGGAAAGTCTCCAGAAAAACATACCCAGAAGATGCAGAAGGGAACACATTCCTGGCCTAACACCAGAGTCAAAATATTTATACGAACAGTATTGACTCTTTCGACCTCGACCCATTTGGGGAACACACTACTTCTTTGGGAGAGGAAGTTTTACAACACCTCAAAACCAGCAGACGACAAAAATTGCAGAATGTCATTGAAAATACAAATTTGAAGCATAACAGCAAGAATGCCTGGAAAACAATCAAGATGCTCACCTCAGCTAGCAAACAAAACATCAGAGTTGGTGCTGTCTCACCTGATCAAGTAGCTCACCAGCTCTTGCAAAATGGGAAATCATGTGGGGAACATAGACTGTCTGCTAAAAAGACCATGACAGAAACCAGTAAAATCCTACAAACCAGCACACAGGATTTTGTTCCTTTCACAAGAGATGAGCTCGAAGCTGCCTTGAAGCATATGAAGAATGGAAAAGCAGCAGGCCTAGACGACATAACCAGTGAGCAAATAAAACACTTTGGTCAAAAAACAAAACACTGGCTGCTTTTACTTTTCAACACATGTGTAGCAAATGCTAGAATTCCATGCATATGGAAAAGGCCAAAGTAGTCGGTCTACTGAAGCCTAACAAAGACCCAAGCTCAGCTAAAAGCTACAGACCCATAACACTGCTATGTCATCTGTACAAACTCCTAGAACGACTTGCCTTACCTAGAATATCCCCACAGGCTGAAGCACTTCTCACACATGACCAAGCAGGGCTCAGACCCGGATGTTCTTGTTGCAGCCAGGTGTTGAACCTAACCCAGTACATTGAAGATGGGTATGAGCGTATGTTAACATATTCATCTATGCTGACGATCTTTATTTGGCAACGCAGGCTAAAGACTTCAATACCATTGAAAACACAATGACCAATGCCCTAAATAGCTACTCTGAGTACTATACCAGGCGGACCCTAAATGCAAACCCAACAAAGACCCAGGTATCAACTTTCCATCTTGACAACCACAAGGCTAATAGAAAACCAAATATCACATGGGGCAACACCCATCTAGAGAGTGTGCCCAACCCAGTATATTTAGGTGTAACACTGGACCGGACTCTCAGCTTTAAGGCCCATGTAGACAAACTAAAATTTAAAATCTCAGCACGAAACAATTTAATCAGAAAACTAACAACCACGAAATGGGGGACAGACCCAGACGCCCTTAAACAGACAGCACTGGCCCTGGTTTACTCAGCTGCAGAGTACTGTGCTCCTGTGTGGGCTCGCTCTTGTCACGCACATAAATTAGATCCTGTGTTAAATGAAGCCTGTAGAATCATCACAGGCACACTCAAAGCAACCCCTTTACCATCACTCTACCGTTTGGCCAGTATCGCACCACCTTCAATGAGGAGGGACATTGCGTCGAGCAGAGAAAAATCAAAGCAATTAACAGACCCGAGACATCCCCTCTACAACCACCAAGAAGCTCCCCGTCGTCTAAAATCAAGAAAGAGCTTCGCCACTGTTCAACAGTTAGAAGACCAGAATATCTCAAGGGAACGCATAAGTAAGTGGAATTCGGCAGTACAGCCACACCAACACCCCGCAGTGCCACTCCCCGGAGAGACCTTTCAAAACGGCACCAACCTAACCCGGAAAGAGTGGTGCACTCTCAACCGGGCAAGGTGTAAAATAGGGCTAACACGCGCATCCCTTGCAGCATGGGGGCTGTCAGACAACCCCAACTGCGACTGTGGTGCCCCACAAACCATGAAACACATCCTGACAGAGTGCCCACTGGACCCTGATTGTTCTGACACAGACTTAAGGGATCTATCTGAAAATGCCTTAACCTGGCTACGTCACTGGTGCGACATGATATGATGATGATGAATGTAGCATGGCCATTGTTATGTAGACTTTCCAATCTCAAGATTCGAAGGTCGCATTTGAAAATACTATAAACATGGCTTATCTTTTATTTTAACTTAGACAAAACAAGCTACATTTTACACAGAGATAATGCTGACTCTAACTCCGCTATGGACACTTCCTCAACGCACTTCATTTCCTGCTGCCTCCGCTGCGTCCGCCTGGACGGAGAGGCGTTGGTGCAGCTCCACTGGAGTCTGAGGGAGTCCCTGTGGCGGAGGAGCCTCTTGAGAGAAGCAGGAGCGACGCCCGAGTGGCGAGCGACGTCG
>NW_028234434.1:24963918-24968918 GCF_977035675.1 Penaeus japonicus
TGTAGATTGTTTTGTCTAAGTTAAAATAAAAGATAAGCCATGTTTATAGTATTTTCAAATGCGACCTTCGAATCTTGAGATTGGAAAGTCTACATAACAATGGCCATGCTACATTATCAACTCAGGAATGGAAAGAAGTTAGACGAGAGAGCGAGAGCCTAGATACAGGAAAAATAAGCAGGGGTCTGATTACCCATTGATAAATCACCTTCGCCATAGGCAATCATATACAATTGATATAAAAGTATACATACATATATAGATGGACAGCATTGTATAGATACATAAAAAAATGGATATATGAACCGACCTATATCTAATACAAATACAGTAACGTGAAATGAAACATCCACAACAGGAACATATACTCACTCCCATTGAGACGTTTTTTAATTAAAGAAAAAAAAAATTCATAGGAAGATTATAAACTTTAATGAGTCTGAGAGAGATTAGGTGTTGTCTTTCGTCCAAGGAAAACTCAGTCCCTGGCGCAATGATCAAAGGATATTAAATCAAAATCTATCTATACGAAAAGATTATTAGTTTTCAACGCGAAACGAAGTTATACAGATGGTTCGATATGACTGCTGGAAGGACTAAGGAAATGGGTGGCTAGGGAAATGGGTTCTGTAGTTCAGAAGGTTTTTGATGACCACTCCAGTGATAAACACAGCTGTGATTGCAACGATAATCAACTTTCATCTTTCGAGATATATCACTTATTTTCAACTAATTTGATATTGTGAGACAGCGTCACTAAGTAACTTCGCATAATTTGCATGTTTTGATGTTCCAACATTCAATTTAATCGAAACATACATTTTATGAGCTTAAACTCGATACCTTTGCATCTGTGTCAAGTTGCATATATTACTGGAAAATGAAATTGATTCTTTTCATGTGTCTACGTTATAATTGAAATCGGTTTTGAGACAACTCGAAATCATTCATATCAGGTGAGTATGAATACCATCCTGTTCCTCTCTGCTTGACCTCAAGTGACCCGAGGCATTGCCGTAGTCGCTTCATGATCCCATAAGAGTCTGCGTTGGGGTCATGACAGACACACATCCTCGCCAGTCCTCCGTCATGGCTCCAAGGACTCTGTCGCTGAGGGAGAAAGTGGATCTTCTCGACCGAGCGAAGGCGAGTGATTCCACTCGTGTTGGCGACGTCGCTCGCCACTCGGGCGTCGCTCCTGCTTCTCTCAAGAGGCTCCTCCGCCACAGGGACTCCCTCAGACTCCAGTGGAAATGCACCAACGCCTCTCCGTCCAAGCGAAAACAGGGGGGGATGAAGTGCATCGAGGAAATATCCATGTCAGAGTTAGAGTCAGCACTCGCTTCCCTGTGCCAGAAGTAGGCTGTCTTCTCTCTCTGGATCTGCACGGCGGTTCTTTATGCCTATTGCCTTGATGACGTTTATGGATCAGGATGTTGTGTAGAATGTGTTTTGTTTCATTATAACGTGTATCATTTTGGAAAGATAAACAAAATGTTTTTGAGAAACTATTTTTGTCTTCCTATTTCCAGCTGTTTACGCTAATTCTACAATTAATTCCTGGATAAACAACCTGTCAAGAAAATTCCACAACTCAACTGTTGTGGTTAATTTTATTGCCAATCTTCCATTTTCTTTATAACCATTCGTTTAGATTGGGATTGGAAATATAAATACTAAAACTTCCATTTTCGCATTTCTTTTTGCACTCATAGTTCGATTGAGGGCGTGGATATGGTGTCTCTTACGCATATGTTGCATGAAATGAGAGATAGTCACCATAAGAGAGGACCAATGCATCGTGAGCAAATGTTTAATCTTTGTACGTGTACGTGTGTGTGTATCTATATAGACAGAGAGAATGAGAAAGACACAGCGAGATAGAAAGATGAAGAGAAAGAGAGAATGTGAGCGAGAGAAATATCCCCTCAGTACAGCATCTCGTCTGGTCAGAAATTGCATTGTCACTCACCTGTGCGTCTACCTGTATTTTGCATAAACCCATTTACTCGGAGAGATTTGACTCACGTAACTCATTGAGAATCAAATTATGTTTATTGTTTTATGAGAAGCCCTGTGGTATTTGGGAATCTATTCTATTCTTGTGGTATAGTATTTTTTTCTATTCTTTCTCAACTCCACCCCCCACACTTCCTCTCCCGTTCCCCCTACCCCATCATTACCCTTCCCTCCCCTATCCGTCTGTTTGTTGCTAGCATGTTCATAATCGCGGAATGTTTAAATGCATTTTGATTAGATCGCAAAAAAATACATATATATTTCTGAGATTAGATCAAGAATAGTAATTTATTGTATCTATTTACTGTATTTTTGTATACTTTGTTGTCATTGGTATTATTGTTGTTATCATCATTGTAACTAGTAGTAGTAGCAACAAAATCATTATCATAATCATTATTTTTCCCCCTAACTATTGTTATTGTCATTATTACCCTCTTAAACATCAACATTATATCTATCATAGTAGTGGCAGGATCATTATCAGTATCCTCTCATTGCTATCATCATCATTTTATCATTATTAGTATTACCATCATCATCAGTATCATCATTATCGTCATTTTTTCACCCGTCGCTTTTTAGTTTCCCTCATCTATTTTTGTCTGATGATGGCTTTTCATAAGTATGAATGATTATAATTGTAAGTAATCATTATATTCCTATATATGAGTGATTATAATTGTAAGTGAACGTTATAATACTTGTTGGTGCTGTAGTATTCGCAGTGATAGTTGCAGCATTTTTATTACAACTATTATTTGTGTAATAATCATTATCATGATTAGGATTGTTGTTATCATTCCAATCATTATCATTATCAGTGGTTATATAATTTTGATGATTGTTATCGGTATCATTATCATAATAACTATCATCATTATTATTACTATGAGTAGACCTTCTCGCGAGATAACATAGCCTTTCGCATGGGAAATATATGCAAACGTGAAGTAGACCAGACTTGATAATTTGCTAAATAGAGGAAATAGAATGGTGCATATCGGAACACAATGTCAAACTTTGATCAATGTATCATAACTTCGTAATAAAAACGTCTGACGTCACATCATCTTAAGTTTGCCGATCAAAGTTCGTATGTCTAGACGCGACCTCAAAGGAGACCCGAGTTTGAAAGCTGGCAAAATATGACCGTAGATTAATGGCGATGGATAATGGTGAACGAGCGAGGTCTTAATATCGTATGAATAAAAGATTCGCCTTGAATGATATAGATGCTGTAAAAAAGAGTAAGCTAGTAAAGTATAATTTAAAATGTTAGTATTATCATTATTTCAGTTGTGAAGATTCCATAACTTTCGTTTTCATAATTGAAAACTCTACGAACCTTTAATTAAGCGCTAGAAGATAAGTTTTACCTTTTATATAGATTAAAAAATCAAACTTCATTATAATGGAGAAGTAGGGGAAAACATAAATTATAACCATATCTTACGAAATTAGTTTATTTACAAAGAAATCATAGTTAAATAAAAGCATACCCGCACAACTAACAGTGTAAAGAAGCCAAGCATTTAGCTATTCCATAAAATAAAGTACAAATTATATTACCAAAAACTTATAACAATCTCAAAAAGTATGGTTGTGAGAAAAAAACATTTATACAAGGTAAGGTACATGTAACATATCTGTACTATGTAATTATAGTAACATAAGGCCAAATATTCTGACAATATACAAGCATCTTGGAAAAGAAATCTAAATAGGACCCAATTCGCATTTAACTAAAATGTTTCAGATATAATGATTGCATTATGATTGCGTTATGTAAATATACTCAAATTTCACTTCTCTGAATCATAGATTTTTCTTTCTTATCAGGTCTATTTTTAGTTTATCTGTTATGTTAATTAACAAGGAAATGACACCAGATGCTTTAGGACTGACTGTCCGTTGCTTAGTTATTTTTGTTTATCATTTTGTAAAGGACTTTCCATTTATATTATTTACTCTTGCTTTGGCTAGTTTTTTACGTTTTCGCTCACTCGCTCCTACCCATGCCACACCAGAATCTTATTCTTGCACCAGCTTTCGCACACGCAAACACACACACACACACGCACAAGCAACACCCACGTCCAAAGCCCTCACTCACTCCTTCGTCAGATCCGCCCTCAGCTTGGGCAGCAGACGGCGGCGGGCGTTGGTGAACCAGTGGGCGACCTGCTGGGTGGAGAGCCCCGTCCGCCGCACCAGGGACGCCTTCTGCTCGTCGTCCGGGTAAGGGTGGTCGCGGTGCTCCGACAGCCATGCCGTCAGGACTTCGATGGCCTGTGGGAAGGGGGGAAAGGAGGGAAAGGAAGGGTGGGAGGGGAGGGGAGGGGAGGGGAGGGGAGGGGAGGGGAGGGGAGGAGAGGAGGGAAGGGGGGAAAGGAGGGAAAGGAAGGGTGGGAGGGGAGGGGAGGGGAGGAGAGGAGGGGAGGGGAGGAGAGGAGGAGAGGAGAGGAGGAGAGGAGGGGAGGAGAGGAGGAGAGGAGGGGAGGAGGGAGGAGGGGAGGGGAGGAGGGGAGGGGAGGGAGGGGGGGGGAGGGGAGGGAGGGGAGGAGGGAGGAGGGGAGGGGAGGGGGAGGAGGGGAGGAGGGGAGGGGAGGGGAGGGGAGGAGGGAGGGGAGGAGGAGGGGAAGGGAGAGGGAGGGAGGGAGGGAAGGAGGGAAGGAAGGAATGAAGGAAGAAGGGAGGGAGGGAGAGAGAGAGGGAGGGAGGGAGGGAGGGAGGGAAGGAAGGAATGAAGGAAGAAGGGAGGGAGGGAGGGAGGAGAAGGAGAAGGGAGGAGGAGGGAGAGGAGGGAGGGAAGGGAGAAGGAAGGAGAGAAGGAAGGACAGAGGGGAGGGAGGGAAGAGGGGAAGGATTGACAGAAAGAAGGAAAGAAAGGCGGAGGGGAAGAATGGTGAGAAAGAAGGGAAGTTACTAGTCTGTACTATGGAGCCACATAAATGGATATTATTTAATCTTGTTTTTTT
>NW_028234434.1:24978918-24988918 GCF_977035675.1 Penaeus japonicus
ATCAATGCTCTCCCGTGCTCCCTTTCTTCTCCCTTCCCATTCTTCCCATCCCAGCAATCTTTCCCACTTCCTCTCTCCTTCCCTATTTTTCTCCAGTCTCTCCCTCCCTCCTTTTCACCTTGCCTCCTATCCTCATTTTCACCTTTCCTCCCTCCTTATTTTCACCATCCCTCTCCTCCATCCTCCCACCCTTCCCCCTTAATCCCTCCCTCCCTCTCCCTCCACCTTCCCTCCCCTCTCTCGTCCCCTCCCCTTCCATCCTCTCTCCCCCACATCTCCTACCTATCCTCTCTTCCCCTTCCCTTCCACCCTCTCCCCCACATCTCCAACCTCTCCTCTCCTCCCCTTCCCTTCCACCCTCTCTCCCCCACATCTACCTATCATCTCCTCCTCTTCCACCCTCTCTCCCTCCTCCCCCCTCCTCTCCCCCACATCTCCAACCTCTCCTCTCCTCTCCTCCCCTTCCACCCTCTCTCCCTCCTCTCCTCTCCCCTCCCCTCCCCTCCCCTCCCCTCCTCTCCTCTCCTCCCCTTCCACCCTCTCTCCCTCCCCTCTCCTCACCTTACCTTACTCTGGCCAAGCGACGAGGCAATGGAAGCGGCGAAGGCAACGTTGTGTCCGCGGGTGGTGTCCGCTACCCTGAAGGGGGGGACACCGACGTCCAGAGGAGTGCTTCGGTACCTGTAGGAGGAAGGGGGGGCGGGTGGGTGAGGGGGGGGCTTGAGGTGGTTGAGAGAGGGGAAGGGCGTGGAGATGGGATGTATTTGGATGTCGTTTTCTTTACCACCCATATATATACTTTTTTTTTTATCTATATTTTGCTTCTCGCTTTGTGTGTGATAGCAACTATCCACCCTTCCACAGGACCTCACCTGGGCGTGGGCGTGAAGAGGGGCGTGGCAGGGAACTCCCCGTGCTGCAGCAACATCTCTCCGAGGGCGGGGGAGACGCCCATGTACGAGAGGTCGGACGGGCGTCGCTCCTTGCTCAAGCCTCCTCCAGAGGACAGGATCTTGTCCACCGTGTGGCTCAAGTCTCGCATGGATCCCGCCCACAGCTTTGGGAGGGGGAGGGGGGAGTGGGGGAGGGGATGAGTGAGGGGAAGGGAGTGAGGGAGGGGGATGGAAGGGGGAGAAGAGATCAGAGAAGGGGGAGAGGGGGAGTGGGGCGAGGGAGACGGAAGGGAAATAAGGGAGTGGGGAAAGAGGGGACAGGAGGGGAGGAGAGGAGAGGGGAGACGAGGATGGGGGAGAGGGGAGACAAGAAAGGGGGAGAAGGGAGACGAGGATGGGGGAGAGGGGAGACAAGAAAGGGGGGGAAGAGAGAGAGGGAAGGGGAGAGAGGAGAGTTTAAACTAGTTAAAAAATAGAAACAGAAAAGGAAAGAAAAAATATATATAACATTCAAGAATCTAGAGACGAAAACAAAACAAAAGCATAATCAAACAGACAGAAACATATAGACAGACAGACAGAGACAGACAGACAGACACACACGAACCTCAACCTCAACCCAGAGCCCCGTCAGCCTCTCACCTTATCGCGGTCGCTGACGTCCTGCGCCGTCAGATTCTTGGCGTGGGACGTGGGCGGCGAGAACGAAGACCCGGCCGACGTGCTCACCTTCATGGACAGGTCGAGAGGGATCCCGCCCACGCCCACGCCCAAATCGTCGTCACGCCCACCGTCGGCCGAGGTCTCGTCCTCCGGGAGTCCTGGGGCGTCCGGGCGTATGGGACTCTTTCGGTCTTTGGGACGGGCGGGGAGGTGGATGGGCGGGGCATTAGTTTTCCCCTTTATCTCTATTTATCTTTATTGATCTCTATTTCTTGATTTCGATCCTGCTCTAGAACTGTTTTACCTCTTTCTCTCTCTCTATCTTTTTTATATATAACTATGTTTTATCTCTATATCTGTTTAATCTCTTTCGCTAAATCTATATATAAATATATGTTTCTCTAAGTCTATGTTTCATCTCTTTCGCCAAATCTATGTTTTATATATTTCTCGAAGTCTGTTTTATCTCTTTACCTAAGTCTAAGATTTATCTCTTTCTTTAAGTCTAAGATTTATTTATCTCTTTCTATAGATCTGCTTAATCTCTCTCTACATATCTATGTTTTTATCTATTTCTCTATATCTATGTTTCATCTCATTCATCTATCTCTTTCTCTATCTCTATCACTTTCTTCTCCTCTATATTTTTCTCTACCTCCCATCCCCGTCATCTCCATCACTGTCATTCAAATCACCATCAACATCACCCATTAAAATATAAGCCCTACTGCAATCGCCATCATTACAAAAGGAAAATTGATGACGATTAAGAGTAGCAAAAAATCAAACTGAATTCCATAAGCTATCAAATATTTTGACTGAAATTTACTTACCAACTTTATTGTATTATCCTATACTTCCTGTATTCTTACCTCTACCTTATATATAGATATATATGTTTAGAATTGTATACTCATTGATTTATATAGCAAAATGTCATATTATATTGCTAAATAATGTGCATAACAAAATGTTCCTACAAGAACTTATATATGAAACTGTCCATCAATGAGCTCGGTCGGTTTATGAATGGCAATCATGCATACAAATTGCATAACCCATTGACCAAATAACATATCTACAACTACAATATAAAAAAAGAAACATACATACACACAAATCAAAAAGTTAAAAAAAAAAGAAAGTGCTTTGAAACTTCCTCTCTCACTCAGTCTCTCTCCCTCTCTTTCTTTCTTTCTCTCTTTCTTTCTTTCTTTCTCTCTCTCTTTCTCTTTCTTTCTTTCTCTCTCTCTTTCTTTCTCTTTCTTTCTTTCTCTTTCTTTCTTTCTCTCTCTTTCTCTTTCTTTCTTTCTCTCTCTTTCTCTTTCTTTCTTTCTTTCTCTCTCTCTCTCTCTCTCTCTCTTTCTTTCTTTCTTTCTTTCTTTCCCTCCCTCCCTCTCTCCCTCCCTCCCTCCCTCCTTCCCTCCCTCCTTCCCTCCCACCCTCCTTCCCACCCACCCACCCACCCTCCCTCTCCTCCCTCTCCACCTACCGGCAGACTTCATGATGGAGTTGGTCAATCGTTCCATCGTCGCTTCGCCGATCGTAAGATCAACGAGACTCGTGTCCAAGGAATCGACGCTCATCTCCGTTTCTGTCGCCATTTTATCGTCTTCGCTTTGGCTCTTTCCTTCGGTCTCTTTCGCATTCGCTCGCTCTCGTTCTCTTTCGTTTGTTTATCCCTCTTTCTCTCTCTCTCTGACTTTATCTTTCTCTTGTTGTCTTTCCTTCGTTATTTTGTCTTCTTTCGTTGTTATTTTTTTTTTCTCTCTCTCCTCCTCCTTCTCCTTTTCGTTTTCTTCTCTCGATCTTTTCGCCTGATGTCTAAGATCGAAGGAAAAGGGAGAAGAGAGATGATAGGATAAAGCTAGTAAAATAATAACAGGAAAAAAAAATTGAATAACGACATACAAAAACAAAAGACAAAGGCATAAAAGCATAAAGCGAGGGAGAAAAGGAATCCAGAAGTTAAAAATATGTTTTAAAAAGGAATAAAAAAAAATAAAAAAAGACATCATTATCCCCATCTTTACCGCTCTGAAAAGCCCCCCCCCCCCCCCAAAAAAAAAAAAAAAAAAAATGTCTACCACTTTCACTCCGGCATTTTTAATCAAATGAGGAACCAATCCAATGGAAAAATGTCCGCAGAAATCGCTTTATAGTGTTGGGTGTTCATAACGTAGGCCTATCAGAAATCACAATAAATTCCGCTTTGAAAGCCACTTAGGGAAGTCTTCTCACATTTACCCGAATGGCTATTATTATTATTAATATAACATTATTAACCCAACTATATAGGAAGCGTATCAGTACTCATAACATTAATAACAGGAAATAATATCACTAGCTACCTCTAGCAATGCTATCATTAATATCATTTTCATTATCCTTCTTACATTTTTTTCTGCAACAATAAGCGTAATATCAGTTGTGGTAGCACTAACAGTCATAGCGACAGAAATAACAATCGTGGTATTTCTAATATGTGTACTCTTAAATTTGATTACTATATTAGCATTATCAATAATAATGATAATTATTATTATAACAATGATAATAATAATAATTATAACAATGATAATAATAATAATAATAATAATAATAATGATAATGATAATAATAATAATAATAATTTTGATAATAATAATTATTTCAATAATAGTAATAATTTTGATAATAATTATTTCAATAATAATAATAACAATAATGATTATAAAAATAAACATCTCTCTCCCTCTCCCCCTCCCTCCCTCCCTCCCTCCCTCTCCCTATCCCTCTCCCCCTCTCTCCCTCCCTCCCTTTCCCCCTCCCTCCATCTCCCTCTCCCTCCCAGGCACGCTAATTCTTCAAGGCTGATGACAGGGACTCTCATCATGGGAATTTCGGGAAATTCTTTTGACCCAGCAACCTTTGTCTTGCACCCGTTACCTTGTAATTAAGCCTCGCGCTGAGAGCAGTCCGTTGGCTAATTCATTTTAACCCAGCGGGACTCGGTGAAAATGTGAATGGAAGCTTGTTTGAAAGTTTGAATTGTTTTTATTCCTGTGAGTTATTGGAATACTTAACAAATATGATCAGAAATATCATTACTCTATTAGTTACAAGTCCATGATATTGAATGAATATCTATAGAGTATCTGATTTCCATATAAATACATCAATCGTTCTAGTCGATTTACAACGAAAAAATAATGATAACAATAATAGAATGTCAGGCGTTTCCAAGAAGGCTTTCAGTTCTCACCTGCTTTTGTGACTGATGGCGGCGAAGTGTCGATGGGAACTGTCTTTGAAGTTGATGGGGGAGAAGTGAAGCTTTATTCCGAATCCTTCGAAGCATCCCCCCTTTGTTTATTTATTAGTAAACAAACATGTATTTATGTTTGTCTGATTAAAGGATGGTACACATTAACATATCTTAGTATATAGAAGGAAAATAACATCAGAAAGGATCTAAATCCGTATCTAAAAAAGCATAAGAATAAAGGACGAATTTCCGAAAAGGATTCGTATTCGCGGTTTCGAAACGAAGTGAAGCCAAGCCTTCACTTCGCTGAAGGAGTGACGTTAGTTGTCAACATGACGCGTGTGAAACGACACTTCAGTTGTTTAACACTTCACTTCTCCGGGAAACAGTTGTTAGTTGTGTCTAGGTAGATGGTTTTGAAATAATCAGTCAGGGATTCGATCTGTATGGCCGATTCATGGGGGGACTTTCGTAAACTTTATCCCTTTCAAAAAAGCATCATTAGTTGTTGACAAGTCGGACGATTTTAGATAATCAGTTACCTCTTTGATTTATTTTTCTTAATATAAAAGATTACTATTATTATTGTATGTGTGCATACATACATAAATACGTACTTGCATACATATATACAAACGTACATACATACATACATACATACCTATATACATACGGACAGACATTAATTCATAAAGAGGAAAATGGGGAATAGACAAGAGGCAGACCGTGAGAACCAAGGCGAGGACGGACACACTGGATTCTGCCTCGTTCAAGGGCGCTGAGATGACGCCTAGGGTTCTTTTGCATAATTCGTAGAGCATATTCATGCACGAGTAAGTGCATGATATTCCCTGGGAGCGAGAAGGGGCGTGGAGAGAGAAGAGACAAGAGAGGAAAAGAGAGAGGGATAGATGACAGAAAGAGGGAAAGAGAAGGGGGAGGAAGGGAGAGAGAGAGAGAGATCAGGATAAGGCGGGAGAAAGAATCAGAAAGAGGGAAGGGGAAAGGGAGAGATAATAGGAAAAAAGCGGCGAGGGGAGATAGAGAATCAAAGGAGAGGGAGAAAGAAGAAAGGGAGGCAAAGAGAGGTAAAACAAAATGAGAAAAGAAAGAGGGGATAATAAACAGATAGATGGAATAGATGGAAGAGAGGGATAACAAAATAATTGTGTGTGTGTGTTCACTTGTGGGAACTTGTTATCCAATATTTTTTTTTAAAGGAAGAACTACCCCCCCCTACAAAAAAAAATAATAAAAAATAATAATAATAATAATAAGTATGATAAGTAAATCTATATTAGTGATAAAGTCTCAACATCTTATTTAGTCCCGGCAGCATCGGAGAATATTGATAAAGGAACATCTTCATTATCAAGGAGAGCTCAAACTCCCTACACAAAAGAGATGTCCCCTGAAGAGGATCCGAAACCCCTTTTGTAGACTTCGGCGGAAGGTTTAGATCCCTTTCTTTGCGCACAGACGCCGAGGACACGACCGGCCTCTTTCAGCTGCGAGAGAAAAGGGACCGAGAAGTTGTGTGTGAGAGAGCGACTTGAAAGGAACTCGTCTGCTGGATCTGTCTTGGGAGGATCGGAGGCCGTGGGAGACTGAGAGGGAGGAGGAGGGGGAGGAGGAGGAGAAGGAGGTAGAGCAGGAGGAGGAGGAGGAGTAGGAGAGGGAGGTAGAGGAGGAAGAGGAGGAGGAGGAAGAGGAGGAGGAGGAGAGGGAGGTAGAGGAGGTAGGGGAGGAGGAGGAAGAGGAAGAGGAAGAAATTGAGGAGGAGGAGTTGCCGAGTTCCTTGACTGCTGTTGCGGTGTGTTGTTGCTGCGTCCTGTAGGAGAAATGTTGAATTTTGAAATCCAGATGACTTTTTTTTCTTATTTCTCTCTTGTTTTTTTTTTTCTTGTTTTTTTAATTTGTTTCTCATCTTCAGTGGGCGTGTTTAAAAAAACGGTTAGTTTGATTCAAGACCTTCTTATTACGATTATTATTATCTCTTGGCAAAAGATATCTGTTGTCATTACTTTTGTCGTAAGTTGCGTCTCAAAATTAGTCAATGTAAATTTGTATATCATCAATTACCTTAGGTTATAGATATCTGCATAACAGTACACATTACAGAAAATTAGATTTTTTTTCAGAGTAGCAGATTTTTTAAGAGAAAGAGAGAGAGAGAGGGGGGGAGTGGGGAGGTGAAAGGAGAGGGACGAAGGAAGTGAAGGAAAGGGGAGATAGATGAGAAAAAGGAGGGAAAGGAGGAGGAGGGAGTGAACAGAGAAAACGAAGGAGGTGAAGAAGACGAAGAGGGAAAGAATAAGGGATAGGACGGAGATGGAAGACGAAGAAGGTGAAGAAGAGAAAGGAGGGAGATGACGGAGAAGAATGAGAAAAAAAAGAAATGCAGGAATAAGATGTGTAAGGAGGAGGAAAGAGAAAAAAATAGGCAGACAATAAGAAGAAAGACTAAACGGAAGAAAGAAACCTCTTCCCCAAGACTACTAAAAGATGCTTTACCCCCCATCCCCCCTCCTCCCCCCTCCAATCACCCTTGTCGTGTAATACTTTTGAAAACGTTTACGGAACACTTCTTATTAACATTTCCTAAAGCTTCTCAGGCACGGCGAATGCAAAAAGGCTATGGGTTTTAATGGCCTAATTTATATGTATATATATATATATATATATATATATATATATATATATATACACACACATATATATACATATAAATATATATATATATATATATATATATATATATATATATATATATATATATATATATATATCTATATATATATATATTATATATACATACATAATATATATATATATATATATATATATATATATATATATATATATATATATATATATATATATATATATAGAGAGAGAGAGAGAGAGAGAGAGAGAGAGAGAGAGAGAGAGAGAGAGAGAGAGAGAGAGAGAGAGAGAGAGAAATAGAGAGAGAGAGAGATAAATAAATATATATATAGAGAAAGGAATAGAGAGAGAGAGAGAGAGAGAGAGAGAGAGAGAGAGAGAGAGAGAGAGAGAGAGAGAGAGAGAGAGAGAGAGAGAGAGAGAGAGAGAGAGAGAGAGAGAGAGAGAGAGAGAGAGGAGAGACAGACAGAGAAGAGAGAGAGAGAGAGAGAGAGAGAGAGAGAGAGAGAGAGAGAGAGAGAGAGAGAGAGAGAGAGAGAGAGAGAGAGAGAGAGAGAGAGAAAGAGAGAGAGAGAGAGAGAGAGAGAGAAATAGAAATAGAGAGAGACAGAGACAGACAGAGACAGAGACAGAGACAAATACAGAGACAAATACAGAGACAGAGACAAATACAGAGACAGAGACAAATACAGAGACAGAGACAAATACAGAGACAGAGAAATAAATAGATCGATAGACAGACATACAAACAGAAAGATAGATAAATAGATAGATAGATACAGATTTCCCCTTTCTAACATATTAGGTATACCAAAATAAAAAGCGGCAAAGAATCGTCACTTTTTATCCGCATCCAGTTTGTTTACAAAATCAAACCCATTGACGCCGCCAATGTTAAAGGGAAAGGAAGACATTCTCTCAAATTAGGAGATTTATTCGATGTCATGAAGAACAAAGCTTGGATTTAGCCGACTCATGGACTCAGAAGTTCAAAATGGCAATGAGAAGACTTGCTAGATTAATCGAAGATCAAGAATTGAAGGATAAACTTACGAGGTGTAACTTTAAAACCGTGAAGGTGATGGTGCTTCGAGTTACGTATGTGTTATGTGGTAGATATGATTTGATAGATGTTTTGTGGTTTTCCTTTGTGTCCTTTTCCTGTATGTGTTGACATTGTTTATTCCAGATTCATTAAAAAAAATATTTAAACTGTAATAAAATGCGTATAGATTTGAGTTTTTTTTTCTCATAGTGTCAAAGGATCATAATAACCTCCCCATTTCTAGCAAGATATAGCTTGGACTAGTTCCTTATATATTGTTAGAGTGCCTGAGAAGTGTGCAAGCTCTATCTTACGAGAATGTATGTGGTCCAAATGGTGGATTTTTGGCCTTTGTCGTAGCGCCCGTTGGTGAGAGGATCAGGAGTGGATTTGTGTATGTGTTTTATGAGTATTTGTTTTGGAATTTTGCTAATTGTTATTTCTGTGGTGTCAAGTGAACATGAACACCACTCCTTTGGTTTCTTGGCAAACGAGATAGAGCATGAATTGGTTCCATATTTGACACTTAGCCTCCAGATCTTTCTTGCCAGATTGCAGTTAATACCCACCCATAAGGTCTTTGTAGTTGATATCTATGGACTAAACTGGTAATGTTTGGATAGTATACATCAATTACAATATACTGATAATAGCTTTGCAGTATCACCAATGCGTAACTTTTCTATCAAATTTTATTTTATCTTATGAACGTAGAAGATAGAAATTCTTAGTTATTCCTTTATTTGTTCATATAATTTCTTGGATGATAAGATGAAGTATGCAAATGTGCTCATTTGTAAAATGAACCCAAGTTAGAGTGTAAGAATATGTGCAAAGGTTAAGTCTCCTGTAAGTAATTAAGTATTTAGCATTAAAGATAAGCCAGTATTAAGAAATTATGAAGAAACTAAAGTTAATTTTATTTGTATGATTCTCAGGATGTGCTGTCTTTGTCGCCACTGCAGATCATGAGCACACTCCAGTTAAGCTCTGATGAATGCGAAGCTCTCTTGGATCGGTTATATGAATCATGCGTTCCAAAGTACCAGTCGGTAAGACACTTTATAGTTGCATTCCTTAACATTGTTACTTCTTTGATTAGCTCTTTTAAGAAATTGTGTGACCATTTTGAAATGATCAGTATATAGTAATTCTTTGTAAGGATGATTACTTGTTTATTAATATCTATGCATCATCAGTGGCTTTCTTTGATGTTGCCCTAATGGAAATTATATTCTATGAGATTGCAATTATGATAAATCATGAATTGCTTGACAAAATGATGGGCATTTGATTTTCCTGTTCATATTTTAATGATATATTCCTCTTTAGGCCTTTACCCTAAGTCAAGAAGAAGAAAAATTTTCATTATCTTTAGGAAGTAAGCAACTGGATGCAATGTTGCATGGTGGTCTTCATGCTGGCACTGTGATAGAATTTGCAGGCAAGTTATTTTATTAGTTATCAGTGTTGAAATAAGGGTAA
>NW_028234434.1:24993918-25003918 GCF_977035675.1 Penaeus japonicus
TATATTTTTTGTTCTGTTATTGTGTTTTAACCACTTTTTTATACGCATTTAGTTATCAGGCTATGTTTAGACTGAACCCCATGTCTTTTAATCTATGGTTATTTACCAGATAAGAAAGCTACTCATCAAAAAAAATTAAAGCTATTTTGACATATAGAAACTTTGAAGAAATGTCCTATAGTACAAAGAAGTTAAAAGTAGAAAAAGAAATATACAGTGGTAGAATGGATTATGATAAGCAGTAGAAAATATGTACTGAGGTTTAGTGAAGATGGAAATCATGCCTTAAAGAAATCTTCTCTGACAGGGTCAAAGGAGACTACCTACTCTTCACACATAACCCCAGCCTTAGGAAACACCTGGACACACTGTGTTAACACACGTCTCATTCTACAGTATGATGGATCCACGAGCAGACAGGTAGTATTACTATTTTTTAGTATTTTATGAATGGCGTAAAACTTTTAGGTACCTGTACTGGGGTAGGGGCACAGGGACCTTAAAATATATATTAAACATATATTTTCTACAATGAATCCTATAGATGTGTTAGGAATTCTGGGTACTGATATTAGTCATCTCTTATAATGTGTAATATTGAGTGCTTTGATTACAAAAGTTTGTGATATTTGCTCAGTAAATATTCATAATATATATACAGCTGATTCTTCACAAATCTGATTCATATTTGGAAATGTATAAAAATGATAAGAAGTCAGGAAATACAGTTTTGAGAATTGAATTTTTGTGAAAATTAAGAAAAATAGAAAGGTAACTTTTATGAATGTTAAAGTTAACTGACTTACACTTGCTTGTAAGACAACACATACACTTACTATTGACTTCTCCCCTGTACTTTCAGCTCATAATTGCAAAATCGCCAGTTGCCCCTTTTGCAGCATTTGCATATGATATTGGAGCGGGCGGGATAGAAATCAAAGGTATTTTTGGATTTCTTCATCTTCCTGTATATGTAGTGCCTGTTCTTTGTTCATCTGGGACTGATCATTAATCTTTAATTCCGTGCCTTAAAAATCCCTCTGTGTCATTTAGTACTTCACAATTTTGACTATTAGAAAATGGTAAATCTTGAGTGGTTTAACTTCTTTTAGAGTGTTTTTTACTTATGCATAAAAGGCAGTGTTCACTCTTATTCTTAATATATATGTATATTTTTTCCAGAGAACAGAACCTTC
Source organism: Penaeus japonicus (assembly GCF_977035675.1). Classification (NCBI taxonomy): domain Eukaryota; kingdom Metazoa; phylum Arthropoda; class Malacostraca; order Decapoda; family Penaeidae; genus Penaeus; species Penaeus japonicus. The sequence goes on from NW_028234434.1 coordinate 24,995,115, forward strand.
TACTCTTACTCTGGATCAGATCCTGGGCTACACAAAATACAAGTGCAAAAGGGTGTGGTTTTGTAACTTGCATTATGTAATTTTGTGAGTATTGTGAATATTATTATATTCTAATTATACTTCTGATGGAGAATTGGGCCTTATCCATTATATTAGTATATAAATATGTGTGTTTTTTAAATATCATTTTGATATTGTGTATTTACTTTGCAGTTTGTGAGAGAGTCATAGGTATTTAATTATTGTCTATGGTATACAAATTGTGGTATTCTTTGGGATCAAATATATATAGTTAGTTATGTTTATTCCTAGCAGGAGCTAAGAAGAAATGAATTTTGCTCAGATTGTTTTGAAGAAGAAATATACTTATTTTGATAACATGTGTATTATTGCTGAAAAGGTCCTTTGTAAAATCTTGCTTTAAGCTGGTACACTGGCTTAGAAAAATTGTTGCTCAAGGGAGATTTTTGGTGTGATGCTGAGATGTTCCTTAGTAACCTCTTGCTTTAAGCTAGAACACTGGCTTTGAAACATTGTTGATGTGATTGTTTGCTTGTATATTTGTTTGTTTGTATGTGTTTATAGCAAGAAACTTTTTTTTCTTCATTATATCATTTAGTCATATAGCATTTTCATTAGATTAGTCTCTGATTATCATAGCTCAGTTTTGCTTTATAAGTTTACAGTTTGACCTGAAAAATTGAACATATTAACATTGAACACAGCTGATATATCCAGAACTAAGCCTCACTTAAAGCTATTAACCACATTGCTTTGTTATAGTGATCTCTATATTTGTTTAACAGTATATATATATTTACCACAAGATCTTAGGTGACACTATCAATTTAATTATTTTTAATTCTCTAATTAACCAAATAGATTATATATTTGATATAGAGAGGGTAAGCATAAGGTTAATAATACAAAAAGCCTCTTGTCATGACTTTTAAAGTATTTCATGATTTTATTAATATAAATATGAATACTAGACAGATAATGTAATAGGTATGGGAAGACATAAGGGTGGGAACTATGACGTACAGTTTATTTAAAATCAGAGAGGGAAAAATTAATACTCGCCACGACAGGTAACGAAAAAAAAAGAGAAAAAAAAAACAGAGACTGTGTTAACCGCAGAAATGTCGAGAATAAGCCCTTCCTCTTTATTCTGGTGGAAAAGACGTAGGGTGAAGTAAAGCACAACACTTCTTATATCGCATAGCTAAACAATGCCGGATACGAGCGCAGAGATTATGATAACATTTTTTTTCTTTACTTATTTTTTCTTACTTTTTCTTCTTGTAAGCATGATGCATTTTTCAAGTTTTTTCATTTTATTTGGGTAATGATAATGGTGATGATTATGATGGTTGTGATGATTAAGATGACGGTATACCTCCTGAAAAAGGTAAATGGTTATAGTTATGATGTTCCTTTAAAGGATAATGTGCATTATCTTCCTGAATTATTATCATTGCTTATATTATCACTGCTCTTGGTATCATTTATAAAGATGATGATGTGATGATGTGATGATGATGATGATGATGATGATATTAATAATGTCAATGATAACAATGTGACTAAGAGTAGAGAAAATGATGGTGATGATAATGAAGATGATGAGCTTGAAGATGATGATAATGGATTTAACAGTTATGATTTATCACTATTATCACCATTGCTCTAATAACAATAATTATGATGATGAAATGATGGGGATAAAATTAATTATCACAGAAATATTGATATTGTAAACAAAAGTGATGATAATCACTATTCTATTAAGACAAAATATACATTGTTATAAATAATAGTGCAATATAATTACAATAACTGCAGCTATTAATAACTATTATGATATGACGATGTTATGACGATAAAGCAAATCTGGACCAATTGTATCTTTTACAGTACATTTTTTTAATTTGGTCATCTTTAGACTTTTTCAAGACATAGTTGAATTAAATTTAAAAGAATCAGTAATTAATTTATTCAAAATTTTATGGGTTTCTGTCCTTTTTTAACTTTTCTTTTATATCAACGATCCTTTTTTTATTATTATCAGCAGTAATATTTTGATTGATATTAAGTTATTAGGAAGAGTATTAGTTCCTTAATTAAAATATGGTTTTGTTTTGTTATTTTTTTTTTACACATAGTTGGTTCCACAAGCACTTGGTCATTATGGAGTCAATTAGTATTTTCATGAAAAAAAAAAAAAATTCATATTAACAGTATGATAATAACAATTATGATGATAAAACTAATAATATTAGTAATAATATTAAGTAATAAAAGCAAAAACTCATGAATATTCAAGGAAGGGCAATAAGAGTAGGTCAGGTAGGCCTATTAATTAATTGACTCCTTGAAGATTATAATCACTTCTGGGGTCATCTGTGTGTAAAAAAAAAAAATCATAAAACAAAACGTAAGTATGGCATCAGTGGGTTAATTAATCACACTTTAATGAGGAAAGTAAGAATGATACTGTATATCAGACCCCAAGCACATACCCGGCATATTGTACGCTCACTTTTTGTTTTCCATTGAGAGTTTTTACTTGCAAAAGAAAACACTTATTATTTGAGTCTCAACATTTCCACTTTGGTCAATGACAGTCGAGGATGGAAACATACACACAAAAGACGAATAATGAAATGAAATCAATATGGATGTCACAATTTCACCTATGTATTTAATGTAGGATTGATAAAGACTGATGGATAAAAGGTGTAGCTTGGAAATATGAATGAACCTACATGTAGAGTACTTAATAGTTGAGCTAGTGACTCCGACAAAGCCTGCTATCCCTTGCAAACGTTTCTCATGTTTTTTTTTGTGTTTTTTTTTGCTGTTCTATACATCATGTCTTGTTAATTTTATTTTTATCATAACTTGACATATATTTTATATCTTAATTTCGACCTCGTCTTGCTCTTTATCTATTTATTGCATACTCATTTCTCCCTATTTTCATTTATTCCTCCTCTCTCGATTGCTGTAAGAATAGCAGCAGACCTTAAACTAAGCACCGGGCTACGTCACCCATCACCAGGCTCTCTAAACATTTGCCTTCCGGAACATCCTCGGCATCCTACAACAACCTGCTTTTTTAATAGTCAAAGGGAGAGCATATATCCCTTTGAAGATCCTGCGAATGAAATATTTCTTGGTGCCTGTAATCGCTCTCGAACCATCAGACAGCGAAATACACTGCAAGCATGGACATACCACAGTCTGCTGGGGTGTGTGTGATTCTTACCTGTAGGATAGCAACATCTGCAATCCTCTTTATACAAAATAAGGTGACTAATGAAAAGTAGGTAAAGATGTCTCTACTCTGGCATGAGGTGTTTTAGAGACCTTGTTTGCCCTGAGTATCTGTTGTCTTTCTCAACATTATTTTTTTTCTTCTAGATTCTTTGTGCTCTGACCATTGCCTGAACACAGTGATAAAACAGTATGGTGGACCCTTTTCTGACACCATCTCTTATGACCAAATACTTTCCTCTACAATAGAGCATTTACATCATTAAACCCTAACTACATGTCATATTTCATATCTCTATCATTAATCGACACTTAGAAAAAACATCTTCAAATCCTTCTATAGATGATTTTCTTATTTTTTCCATTGTTTAATGGTTGTTTGGGTATCTAGTTATGGACATGATATTAATAAAAGTGATCTGCAGATTCTTTAATAACTGGTTTGACGTTCTCAACCATTTATGTGAATCTCATATTAACCGGTACCTTCTTGGCATTATTGATTATATGCAATATCTCAACCTCCATAAATATTCTTTATAGGTTGTGTCTACCTTGCACCCAGTTTATCACCCATAACATAATGATGTCATTTGCTACATTCAACCTAATTACACTTTACCATTTTACATGTACTATTAAACCCTCATAGGTAAATCAATCCCTGACTCGGATTTAACCAGCACTGTTTAACCATTCCGGTAAATCGGCTAAGACACATATATGTATGTATATTTATACGAGCAAGAGCACTACAGTCTCTAGAACAGGTGCCGGAGCGCACGTACTACTTGTACAAGTTACCTCTAACATCACTCTAAGAAAGTCCAAAGTTCCATTAACCACGTGAAGAATTCTCGAGTTTTCTGAAGATTTTCCCTCAAAGTTGCGAGATGCTTTGATGTCGTGTTTTGGTATTTCTCTTTTTTTTTTTTTTTTCTCTCGGCTTTCAGGAGGTCCACAAGTGGTGTCTTGGAATTGAGAACTATATAGCTACTCGTATGCTGATCTTTATGATTTACTTAATACTTTAGCGATACCTCTCTTTCCTCCCAAGGTTATAGTGTCAGAGTATGCGTTAGGGTTATATGAAAGCCAAATAAGTCGTTAGTTAATATCAATAAGAGAAAAGAAAGATTTACAATATGACTAAAAAATATAATTAAACTTCTTTTTGGAATGAGGGGGGAAAAAATCGAAAAGGGTGGTAAAACGAGAGAAGATTTTCACAATAGGAAATGAGAAATCAGAAATACCATTATCTGGAAGTCCTATTACTGAAAAATCTTGGCCTTAAATCTAATGGAAGGAGTGTAACTTTGTAACTCATGGCAAGTCTGGTAGCCGCATGGATGGCAACACTTCCAGGTGCCAAGTAGGAGTTTTGGTGACAAGTCGGCAGGAGCGGCTGAAAGATTACTAAAATAATGATAAATGAATAGGTAGATAAACATAAAAGGAAACGAGGAAAGATGCATCTGTTTTCAAGTTTTCTTTGGAAAGTGCTCAGCCTTACAGCAGGCCCTTCGAAGCGTAGACAATCGGCAAAATACGAAATCAAAGCAGAGGTCGAGCACTTATTTTTTTTAGAAAACAAAAACAAAACAAATGCATCTTTTGTGTTACAACAACAAACCTACACGAGGCCAGTTGTGAAAAAACAACAAAAACAAAAAAATCATCATATCATGGTAGTTTATTGTAGTTACAATAATTATAAAAAATCTTTCCTTCATATATATCAACTAAGAGATGTGAAATACTGTCGTCGGTGTGTATGCTCCAACATTCAATAAATGCTATAATATAAAAACCCCTATCTGCTTGCCATCAAAACACGTCTTTCGTCACACACTCTGCACCATTAAGTACCGTTAAGTTGAGCTGGTACCGATGGCGAACACGTCCTACCACTGAGAAGAAATGGTCTGACTGTCAAAAAAGAGTCTAAAGCACTGATTGCAGCCGGCTGGACAGTCTCCTTCCGATTAATATATGAATCTAACTAATCTACTTTCAGCCTATCTATATCTACAAGGCTATTGTATTGCCTGGGTGGACGACGGAGAGTGGCACTCGCTACCGCATCACCTTGAAAGCCAGCTATGGGGGCCAGTTCACATGTATGGAAGAACTCAATTCGTGCCTTCGTAAAGGGCGTTTCCGTTTCATCCATTTTTTTTTTAATATATATATATATATAAAGATTCGTGAGGTCAGACAGCTTGTTTTTTATTTATTTATTTATTTATTTATTTAGTTACTGCACCATTGTTTGTTGCAAAAAAATATATTCTCACTAACAGCTGTATATATGATTTATTGCAGTAGTCACCTTGTTGTGTCTAATATACATGTGGTTCTTATACTGTACTTTGAGTATGAAACCTATTTAAAATGAGAGTTTGTCACTTAATGTTGCACCAGTTTTGATATCACGAGAGGAGGAGTCTCCTTTGACCGGTACTTCACCAGGAACCGATCTGTGATAGCGATATGTATTGCAATGTTGCTGTGGGGGGGAGGGGGGGGAGGGGGAGAGGAGGGGTTGCCTCTTATTGCCTTGTTACACCGAAAACTCAGGAGCTGGGAGTGCTTGTACTGAGTAACGGCACCATGTTGAAAAGAAGGAAATACTGCTAATGAATAATTAGTTTGAAATAATTTTTTAAAAAATCATCTGGTATATGTGTGGTATGGCAGACTTAATTATATATGTTTTTTTTTTAAATGGATTTTTTTCTTTCTTTTTCTCTCTCTCTTAGGCTGTCACTGCAGTCTATGGTACTCCTTGCCCTCGAACCTTTTCTTGAGCGCCTTAATCTTACTCTCGCCCTTTGACTGCTTCACCCGTTTATCAGCGTCTGCCTTCTTATCGCACGACTCCTTTCTTCTGACGCCCTTCCCCTCCGGCTCCTTCTTGGTGGAGGCCAGCGACTTGCTGGACTTGTTGGACTTGATGGTGCCCGTGCTCTTGCCCGAGGTCGTGCTCTTGGTGGAGGTGGTGCTCCGGGTCGAGGCCGAGCTCTTGCTGGAGAGGCCGCTCTTGCTCGACATCCCGCTCTTGACGGAGGCGCTGCTCTTGAGGGACGCGGCGCTCTTCATGGAGGAACTGCTGATGAGGGAGGCGCTGCTCTTGCCCGAGACGGCGCTCTTGTAAGACGCGTTGCTGTGTGTGGAGGCACTACTTCTGATGGAGGCGTTGCTGAGGAGGGAGATGTTGCTCTTCAGGGAGGCAGCCGAGCCCGTCGACTCACGGCGCACCATCCCGGCGTAGGACTTCCTGTCGGGCGTGCTCTTGGCGCTGGAGGCTCCCGAGGGGGACGCTGACGGGGATCTCGAGAGAGCCCGAGCGTGGAGGCCACTCACAGAAGCGCCGCTGCCTCCTGCTGCCGCCACTACCGCCGTTGCTGCGACTGCTGCGGCCGCGGCAGCAGGGGACCTGGATGGAGAAGGAGAGGGCGACGAGGACGAGGCCCGCGGGCTGCGAACCCGAGGGGGGACGCCGTGGTGGTGCTCGATCTGACTCACCAACTTTTGCGCACACCTGCACGAGGAACACCTTGTTAGTCGTCTCATGGAACACACGGAATGCAAAGCAAGGGGACACAATGACAGCATTGGAAAGACACTGAGCGATCGCGTGACACCAAAGTCACCTCCACAGTCCGTTACTTAGGCCTTAAGACAATAAATAAATGCTACTGCGTTTTCTCTTGCCACCTTGTGCCTCACATGTACTGTATTACCCAAGCATCACATCAACTATCTGTCCTTAATGCCGTAGTTAGTTTCGATGCATATAGCTGACCATCACAAAGGAAAGAATCCTCACATGGACCTTACTAATCGAGGGAACATTTGACAATAAAAAATAAATAAATAGGAGAGGTGGAACTGACTTGATATTATTAATAATAATATAAAAAGGCCAGCAGCAAATTGGCGTTGAAACAATATTACACTCGCCACATTGACTGTGATTCTCAAAGAGCATTATGACTATTCACAATTAAACAGCAATAATAGTTCATAATTATGCTTTATGGAAAGTGCATTTCTTAAGAGCGATAGGGTCTACAGTGGTTTTTAGAAGAACGTCAATGAATATGGAGAGGGGGTGGCATTGTAAGCCTGGGTCATGCTGTAAGTGGTGTTAAACGCGCAAGAAATGGGAAGATTTACATGCTCATGCCACGGAGGTTCAGAGTGGACAAGTTAAGGAGATTCTGCAGCACCAGGATTTTTTTTTTAAAGCTCATTCATAAACTTTCATTTATCTCGAATATATGGAACGTATTTTTTGTCACTATTAAAATGTGGATATTTGATGGACCATCTTTTGGAAAGTTTGGAAAGTTTCCGCGTCGTAAGTGTTTGTATCTGGATGTAAGTAGTTCCAGTAACAATTATATTTACAATTTCAACCTAAACAATATTCAAAATAACAATAACAATCCATCAATACATTCTCAAAGAGTTCCGATGACCGAGAAATAATCTATAGACATTGCTTTGACATTCTGAATACCAGAATACCCTTTCATCCCAGCTGCAGAATATCCCATAGGCCTATAATCACATCAAAGATATCCTCTCATTGATAGTCAGTTCTAGCTACATCTGGGAGTAAAGCTCGTAAGTAGAGTGGCATTTCTCTCCTGAAAGTGATATACAAAGATTAGGAACACTTATATATACTGTGCATAAGTCTGTACCTACACAACGTGAAAATGTACGACAACCATGAGCCAATGTAGTCTGAGCGCACGCAAGCAGTATGAATGGAAGTTTGTCACATAGGTAAGTGTAGAGGTTAATTCATTTTGAACACTGAACACTGAATTGCCCCAACCAATCACTTAACTCTTTGGTAGACTCAAAAGTTCTCCACAACCCAGATGGTGATACGGTTTGCTGTAGTTACCCCTTTCACTCTCCCCCTCGCCTTCCATTTTCTTACAAAGCTCTGTATAGGCCACAAGGAGAGTTTAATGAGCGACTGTGCAACCGTTATTGAAGCAAACTGGGCATATATGATATATAGAATATGAGTTATGGAGCACTCCTTAGTTGTGATGTTAAAAAAAACACTATTCTCTCTCTTTTTTCTTCTTTTTTACTCAGGTCAGAAATGTCTTGGATTAAAAAATCATTAGAGTGTGAGTGAGTATAAAAAAAAAATACAAACAAAAATATATATATAAAAAAAGGTAGAAAAATGCCAATGGGTTTCTTGTCATTTGCTAAAAAAACAAATTTGATTATAGCTTGTACCAATGTTCAATCACAAAAAATAACTACAATAAACGGCAGTTGTTACCTCGACCGAGCGGGGGGGAACACCTCACCTTATTCTTGTTGATGATGACTTCTCTTTCTCAAGCTCCTTCTCGGTAATGAATTCCGTGTATTCCTTGATGGTTGGCAGCCTTCCCAGCACCTCCTGGAGGAACGGAGAGGGGTTTTGAGTGGCGAGGAGGGAAGGAGGGAAGGAGAGAAGAAGGAGGGTAGGGGGAAGGGTA
>NW_028234434.1:25018918-25021418 GCF_977035675.1 Penaeus japonicus
AAAAAACTCCTTCGCAGGACTCCTTACCTGAATCGTTTTGACGAAGCACTTCCTACACACGACACGATGTCCACAAGGATACGTCTGCATCGTGGCTTTTGCGTTGACACAGATCACACACTGCGGGGGAGAGAAAGAGAGAGAGAGAAAGGTGAGAAAGGTGAGGTTTGGGAGGAAAATCGTGGGGTTGGGGTTGGGGGGAGGGGGTGATGAGCTGGTGTTTGGGGGTTTTGAGTTTTGTGATGATTGTGTGATGATGATGGGGGGGGGGGTTGAGTTTTTTTTTTTGTGTGTGATGATTGGGGGTGTTGGTTGTGATGATTATGTGGTGTTTTGTGGTGATGAGGTCGTTGTTTTGGGGTGATGGGCTGGTATTTTGTGATGATTTTTTGTGATTATTTTTTGTATGTGTGATGATGGCGTGATGTTTGTGACGATTTTTTTTGTGTGTTGTGAGATGAAAGGTTGGTGTTTTGTGATGATGCTTATCATGATGTACAATATTTATGATTATTATGTTTTGTTATTTGTTGTTTCTGCGTATGAGGTTTCATTTGTGAGCAGAGAGGAGGAGAGAGAGAGACAGAGAGAAAGAGAGAGAGAGAGAAAGAGAGAGAAAGAAAGAGAGAGAGTGAAAGAGAGAGAGAGAGAGAGACAGAGAGAGAGAGAAAGAGAGAGAGAGAGAGAGAAAGAGAAAGAGAGAGAGAGAGAGAGAAAGAGAAAGAGAGAGAAAGAGAAAGATAGAGAGTGAATGAGAGTGAGTATTTATGTGTGCATTTATGTCCATATAGTTATGTACGAATGCAAGAGCGAGTTTACCATTAAATCAAGAAAAATAAAAAGAAACAACAACAACAACCTTATAAAAAAAAAAACTCGCTCTTTCTAACGTAATATCAAAACATTTCCCGCCATAATTTCTTCTACATTCCTCTAAATATATTAAACAAGTATAAGATATGACGTCTTTGAGGCTGTCATGTTAAAATTTCCCTTTGCTTTTTCTGTGACAAATCCAGAGGTACACAAAGGGTGACGTCACGAGCCCAGTCCACCAATCAATATTACGTTAGCTGCGTCACGCTCAACGCTCGACCAATAGGCTGCAGGGTGACGTCACGGTTAGCACGTACCAATCAATAGAATATTTATGACGTCACTAAAGCTCCATCCTCTGAGACTAAAGTTAACTACGGAAGCTCCTCCCACAATCAATACCCTTCCGTGACGTCAGATGAAATGTAGCCAATGGGAAGTGAGATAAAGGTTGACGTCACAACACGTCACCGTTGCTGTGATTCCTTGCCGGAGCAGAGTAATAAAGAGAAAAACAAAAAACAAAAAAAAAACGAGACGTTGAGATTAACACCTACGTACAAAACACACATCCCCTTCCACACACACACACCTACACACCTAAACACACACACACACACACACACACACAGCGTAATTCCTTGTCGGGAAAAAAAGAAAAAGAAAAATCGAGACATGATGATCAAAGCCTACACACAGACGCAAAAGATTTATATGAATAGACGAGTCAGTATAAAAAACTTGTTCTATCTTAGCTGTTCCCAGAAACAGAACTGAAATATCGCCACAAAAGAATCTATATAAGTACACACTGATCCACACACACACACACACACACACACACAAACAAACAACTACATCAAACCCCTTCGTAAAGACATCAACAAACAAACAAACAAACAAACCCCCCAAAAAAAGAGATACGAACGCAAAGAAATAATAATAAAAAAAAATCAGAATAGTTCTCAAATAAACAAAACAAAACAAAACAAAATAAACCAAAATAAAACAAACCAAACTAACACCCCCCCCCCAAAAAAAAAGAAAAAAAAGAACAGCTGATATCCGCCATTATCTGATGACGTCACAATCAAATTATGGCGCCACGCTTGACGATGAGAAACAAAAGAAACACTAGGAATTTCGGCGCAACGTCAGCATCTGCGTTATCTATTTAATTATTGTTTTTATTTGTTTATCAACTTGTCTATCTATTTATGTATTTGTTTGTTTGTTTGTCTGGTTGTTTATCTGTGGATTTATGTGTTTATTTTCTGAAAATTCATTTATCCATCTTATTTATTTCATCGATAGATTTTTCTGTCTTCTCACATGTTTATCAGTACATTAATTTCTTCAGATATTATCTATTTATTTTTGTCTATATTTATTCATCTAAGAGATGAGGTTAAGAATAAAAAGACAAAAGAAAAAGAAAAGAAAGAAAGAAGAAATAAACAGTAGTAATCAAAAGTGAAGTCTACGCACACACACGCACACACACACACACTCACACACACACACACACACACACACACACAACTAGAGCAACACAACAATCAGCAAAACCTTCATAATTTCCCCCCAGACTTGCAACGAACGCCCACACTCGGTTTCAAATATTGCAACATGCTCATCTCTCGGATATGATAGAGCAACTTCATGTGTTTTGTGCAACAAGCTT
>NW_028234434.1:25046650-25049150 GCF_977035675.1 Penaeus japonicus
CGTGGAACTCAATTAGGCTGTCGTCTTTTTCCTCTTTTTCCTATTCTTCCTCCTCTTCTTCTTCTTTTTTCGTAGCCTCTTCCTCTCTTTTTTTTCATATTTATTAGTTTTTCTCCTTCGTTTTTCCTCTTTTTTTTATTCATTATTTTTTTTCTTCTGACTGTACTCCATCACCTTCTACTCCTCCTCCTGCTGTTCTTCTTCCTCCCCTTTCTTTTTCTGTTTCTTCCTCTTTCCTTCTCGCTTTTCTCCGCCTCATTTTCTTATCTTCCTCTTCCCCGTTCCTCCTCCTCCTCCTCTCTTCCTCATTCCTTCTCGATTTTCTCCTTATCTTCCTTTTTCCCGTTCTTCCTCCTCCTCCTACTCCTCCACTTCCTCCTCCTCCTCCTCTTCCCCTACTCCACCTCCACCTCCTCCTCCTCCTCCTCCTCCCTCCTCTATCTCCCCCCTCCATTTCTCTTCCTAGTACTCCTCCCATCTCCCCACCCACCTTCCCCCTCCTCCTCCTCTACCTCTACCTCCTCCCCCTCCTCCTCCTCCTCCTCCCATCCTTCCATCCTACCTACACATCTTGCCCTGAGGCGCTCCTCCTTCCGTTCCAGGTGGTGTATGGAGCATACCTCCCTCCTCCTCCTCCTCCTCCTCCTCCTCCTCCCTTCCCCCTCCTCCTCTTACCAATACCCCCCCCCTCTCCCACTCCCGCCCCTCCCCTTGCCTCTATGCCCATATACCCAAGACTACCCAAGACTACCTATTTCTTTTGTAGTTCACTTGATGTGCGAGCCTCCCCATTTTCAGTTTCTTTTTATGATTATGTTTGTTATTATTGTGGAGGAATTTTCTCTTTTTTAGTCTTGTCATTATGATTATTTTTGTTATTAATATCTTTTTAAAACTTTTTTTTATTTTTATTTATTTTTTATTTATTTATTTTTTTTTTTTTTTTGTTTCCTTCGACTAGCCACATTCTTTTTTCTTTTTGTTTATCCACCAATATTTACATTTTTATAATAATTTTTATTTTCAATGATTCTGCATATCTGCATACGATTGTCTGGCTGTGCTGATTCTTATTTCTTATTTTCTTATTATTCATATATATTTCTTATTATTCATATATAAGAAATAAATATATAGGATCACCATATATAAGAAAAAATATAGAAATAAGATCCCGAATTGTTATCATGAAAAAATGTAACAACACTCATATAAATATTTTAACATTGTCGGTAAATTTTGAATCGTAAAATTGAAATTAAATCTATGTGAATATAAAAACATCAGTATGAATAATATTAACCTTTAATATAACGTAGATGGGAATATGAATATGAATTAAATGATTATAACATCCATTAAACTTTCAATGAATTCAGATCAGCTGTAGATAATCAGATTCCATAATCAAATTCCATCCTTTAATTGTATCTATAGATAAAAAAAAAAATCTTTTCTGCTCTACATTAGGTACTCTACTGTTCTCCGCCTCATTTTCTTACCTTCCTGTTCCCCGTTCTTCCTCCTTCTCCTCTTCCTCCTCCTCCTCCCCCTCCTCCTCCTCCTCTTCTTCCTCCTCCTCTCCCTCCTCCTCCTCTTCTTCTTCTTCCTCCTCCTCCTCTTCCTCCTCCTCCTCCCCCTCCTCTTCCTCCTCCTCCTCCTCCTCCTCCTCCTCCTCCTCTTCCTCCTCTTCCTCTTCCTCCACCTCCTGCTCTACATTAGCTTATCTTTATAATGAAATCGATCAAACTAATAAAACTATCATATCAAACATTTAAAAAAATATATATATCTTTACAAAAAAAAACTCACAGATACCCCACAAGGCAATGCAATATTCACCCAAAAGCGTCTCTATATAACTGCCTATTGATCTTGCAACAGCTGATGAGAGAGAGATGCAACGGGGCCGGATTGCAAGGTGTGTGTCAGGTGGGTTGCAGGACCGCTAGTTTTCCACCAATCAATTTCCATTTCCATGAGGATTAGTCATTTTGATTGGTTGAATAATCTTAGGGGGAGAGAGAGAGTTTGGGGCGAGTGGAGTTGATGGAGATAGGTAGATGGATAGATAGGCAGATAGATAGATAAGTAGGAAGGTAGATAGGCATATAAATAGATAGATAGGAAGGTAAATAGACTAATAGATAGAGAGATAGATAGATAGGAAGGCAGATAGATAAATAGATAGATAGGTAGGCAGGCAGACAGACAGATAGATAGGTAGATAGATAAGCAGATAAATAGATGGATAGATAGGAAGGCAGACCGGCAGATAGATAGGAAGATAAGAAGATAAATAGGCTAATAGATAGATAGGCTGATAGACAGATAGATAGATAGGTAGATAGGTAGATAGGCAGATAGATAGATAGGAAGGCAGATAGATAGGAATATAAGAAGATAAATAGGCTAATAGATAGATAGATAGATAGATAGATCGGAAGGTAGATAGATAGATAGGCAGATAAATAGATATATAGGTAGGTAGATAGGCAGA
>NW_028234434.1:25056650-25061650 GCF_977035675.1 Penaeus japonicus
ATTGGGTGTGGGGGTGGGAGAGGGGGAGGGGGAGGGGGAGAGAAAGGATGAGAGGGAGAGGGAGAAGTAGGAGAGAGAGAGAGAGAGAGAGAGAGAGAGAGGAGAGAGAGAGAGAGAGAGAGAGGAGAGAGAGAGAGAGAGAGAGAGAGAGAGAGAGAGAGAGAGAGAGAGAGAGAGAGAGAGAGAGAACGAGACAGGCATACAGACAGACAGAGGAAGGCAGGCAAATAGACAGAGAGAGAAAAATATATCCAGGCAAAACAGACAGACAAACATAGATCCAGACAAACGCAGGCAGAGAGAGAGAGAGAGAGAGAGAGAGAGAGAGAGAGAGAGAGAGAGAGAGAGAGAGGGAGAGAGAGAGAGAGAAAGAGAGAGAGAACGAGACAGATATACAGACAGACAGAGAAAGGCAGGCAAATAGACAGAGAGAGATAAATATATCCAAGCAAAACAGACAGACAAACAGAGATCCAGACAAACGCAGGCAGAGAGAGAGAGAGAGAGAGAGAGAGAGAGAGAGAGAGAGAGAGAGAGAGAGAGAGAGAGAGAGAGAGAGAGAGAGAGAGAGAGAGAGAGAGAGAGAGAGAGAGAGAGAGAGAGAGAGAGAGAGAGAGAGAGAGAGAGAAAGAGAGAGAAAAGACGCAGGCAAACAGACACAGACCGAGACGGAGAAAAGAGACATACACGCAGACATAAAACGAATTTAAAACGCTTTCAATTCCGAGCCAGATTTCCATAAACATGTGTGCGAGTCTATACAGTAAGCACGTTTACCGCCTGTGCGTGTTCCGAGCCTCTCCGGAGTGACACAAATTAAAATTCACACCGATGTAAAACATACATTTTATTTTGAAATGTTTAAAAGGAGCAAATGAAGCATCGTGTTTACGACTTCTTTGAATATTCAGCTGGAGAGGAGACGAGGATGAAAGGGAGAGAGAGAGAGAGAAAAGAAGAAAAAAAAAAAAAAGACACGAAGATAAAACTCTCTTGACTCGATCCTTTATGTTTGTATAACAAGATTTTTATAGGACACGAATCCGTTTCTGTTGCCGGCCGTCAAGACCTTATGAAGAAAGTGACGTCCTTTTCATTATATTTGCGCTGCACGAAGGATCTGTAAATGTCATCATTTGCGAATGCGTGTCTCTCTCTTTTTTTTTTTTTAACTGTGTGTGTGTGTGAACAAGGAGAATGACTTATTTTTGAAAGGTGATTGGCTTGTAGATTTTGGAATTTTTTTTAGCCTAGATTTTGACAATTTTAGCCTAGATTTTGAACATTTTAGCCTAGATTTTGAAAATTTTAGCCTAGATTTTGAAAATGTTACCCTAGATTTTGACAATTTTGGCCTAAATTTTGAAAATTTTAGAATAGTTCTTTATTTAGTGGGGGAAAAACACGTTTCACCTGCGCATTGAGTTGACGTGCCTAATTTGGCTATTCCGGTCGGGAAACGAAAACAAAAATATACAGAGACCACAAACACCCCCCCCCCCAAAAAAAAAAAAAAAAAAAAAAAAAAAACACGTTTTGTCAGAACAAGAAAAGCTTAAGTTGGTTGATCGCCTTTCCAACTTTCTTGACAAAAGTTCCACTTGTAAAATGCGAGTTTTTGCTACCGGTTTGAGACACCTTCAGGTAAGTTGACTTCTCGCGGGGATAAACACACCGCTCGTCGTTATACTTTAGTCGAAAGTTCAGTGGACAGCTATTGCATGTTGGACCGTAAGAGACATGTCGCGTAGCATATTAATGACCCTGATTAGAGAGAGGTAAGGGCGTTGGCCGTGGTGCGGTAGCGAGGTAACTTTCGACTTAAGGTAACGCGATACCTGTTTTGAAGAGTTGTGCGTTTGCAAATTGTTCTGGTATTTTATAAGAGAGGTCTTGCTTGCAGAAGGAAATGGGCTGGGTATTTGACCAGATTTTTTTTTTTTTTTTTTTTTTTTAGTCTTGCAATTAATGCCGTTGAAGCGAGGAGGAAATTGCAGAAGATGTCAGAACCGTATTGAGGATGATGGGTTGGTGTTCGTTCCCTCTGTTTTTTGTTTGTTTGTTTGTTTCTCTTCTCTTGCCTGTCTGTTTCTGTCTGTCTGTCTCTCTTTCTTTCTCTCTCTCTCTCTCTCTCTCTCCTCATATCTCTTTCTCTGTCTGTCTGTCTCTCTTTCTTTCTCTCTCTCTCTCTCTCTCTCCTTATATCTCCTTCTCTGTCTCTCTCTCTCTCTCTTTCTTTCTCTCCTTATATCTCCTTCTCTCTCTCTTTATATCTCCTCTCTCTCTATCTTTCTCTCCTTCTCTCTCTCTCTCTCTCTCTCTCTCTCTCCCCCCCCTCCCTCCTTTCCTCCCTCCCTCCCCCTCCCTCCCTCCTATCCTCCCTCCCTCCCTCACTCCCTCCCCCTCCTCCTCCCTCCTCCTCCCCTTCTTCCGAAATTATAAATCCACTCATCCACACAAGTCGTTCCACCAACGTACCTCGACGGACGAGCTGTCCAAGATTTCTATGGGGTGGTCTGCCAACAGCTGGTTGGTTCGAGTGTAAAAAAAAAATAAGAAAAAAAAGAAAAGAAAAAAAAATGGTGGTCTTATTTTATGCAGCCCTATTTGGTGGTGCTCTTGGAAAAATACTTGTGGTGATGATATTCCTCCGGTTGATGGTGACGGTTATGATGATGAGGGTGGTGATGATGGTGATGAAAAATGATGGTGATGGAAATGATGGTGATAATGGTGATGAAAAATGATGGTGATGGAAATGATGGTGATGGAAATGATGATGATGGAAATGATGGTGATGGAAATGATGGTGGTAATTATGATATGGTATGATGATAATGATGTGATAATGGCAATAGTTATGATAATAATAGCAGTAATAATTATGATAATGTTAGTGATATTAGTACTGATGACATTGATAATAATGTTGATATTAGTGATGATAATAATAATATTGATAATAATGACAATAACAATGATTAGATAATAACTATGGTGATGATTATGATAATAACAATCATAATACAACAACAACAATGATAATAACAAAATAAACAACGCCGAATAATTTTATTTCAACCTATTAAGAGTATGTGTGTACATATGTGCAGAATTTAAGCATTGCAACTGTGTAACCTTTTCCCTTGCAGTGCAACCATTTTTCGGAAAAGGTCACAGGACTTCGAAATGCTTCTTGGGCAAATTAGAAAGTCATAAGGTCAGGTGGTAAAGTTTTATTGTAAAGGTAAAAAAAAAAGAAAGAAAAAAAAAATTGCCCTCAAGGTTAGTTGTGTAAACAAGCAAAACATACGCAGTCAAACACGTGCACACGTACATTTACACACACCTACATACACGGCAACATAAACACGCACACGCACATGCAAAAACACTCAACACACACACACATAAACGCTGATACAGATACACATACTAAGAGGTAGATAGATAGATAGATAGATAGAGAGAGAGAGAGAGAGTGAGAGAGAGATAGAAAAAGAGCAAGCGAGAGAGAGAGAGAGAGAGAGAGAGAGAGAGAGAGAGAGAGAGAGAGAGAGAGAGAGAGAGAGGGGAGGAATGTCTTCTCATTCCCCTCCCCACCTCACTTCTTCTACCCCCTCCCCCCCCACTCCATCATTGCCTCCCCACCTTCCCCTAAACCCCATCCATCTCTACCTCCCTAGTCCCCTACTCCCCCCAACCCCTTACTTCTCCCCCAACCCCTTCCTCCTCATCCCCCTTCCACCCTTATTCCACCCCATCCCCCTTCCACCCCTATTCCTCCCCCAAACCCCTTCCACCCTCCTGCTATCCCCAACCCCTTCCACCCTCCTGCTAACCCCAACCCCTCCCCTCTTCCACCCTCCCTCCAGTCCCAACCCCTTCCACCCTCCTACTAACCCCAACCCCTCCCCCCTTCCACCCTCCCTCCAGCCCCAACCCCTTCCACCCTTCCACCCTCCTGCTAACCC
The DNA here is from genome assembly GCF_977035675.1 of Penaeus japonicus. Classification (NCBI taxonomy): domain Eukaryota; kingdom Metazoa; phylum Arthropoda; class Malacostraca; order Decapoda; family Penaeidae; genus Penaeus; species Penaeus japonicus. The sequence continues at coordinate 25,060,625 of NW_028234434.1, forward strand.
CAACCCCATCCCCCTTCCACCCTCCTTCTAGCCCCAACCACCCTTCCACCCCTATTCCTCCCCCAAACCCCTTCCACCCCATCCCCCTTCCACCCTTCCACCCTCCAGCTAGCCCCACCCCCCCCCTTCCCCCCTTCCACCCCCACCCCCCCTGCCTCCAACCCCCCAGGGTATAAACAGGCCCCCCTCCCCCCCCGTGTTCTCACCTGTTCTTATTCGGTCGGTTCCGAACGCGAAAAACTAGTCGGTTTTGATCGGGCAGACCGACTCGACTCATGGCTTCGAATTAGTGGTGGTGACGTAAACAGATCGAGCTGGGAGGGTCTTTGTTTTTTTTCCTGTTTTTTTTTTTTTTTTTTTTTTACGACGTCCTGATCTTGTTGGTTTGTTTTTAGTTTGTTTCTGGTTTTTGGTGTGTGTGTGTGTTGTTGTTTTTTACTATCTTTTTCTGTCTGTATGTCTGTTTGATTCTCTCTTTTTTTTGTCTCTTTCTCTCTTTCTTTTTCTCTCTCTCTTTGTCTGTTCCTCATCCCCCCCTTTCTTCTTTACTCTTCCTCTCTCTCACTTCTAATTTTCTGGACTCCTTTGGTTATGAATGTCTTTTTTTTTCCTTTGTGAATGTAATTGTCTATGTTGCTTTTCATCTCCGTTTTGTGATTATCATTGACCTTAATTACTGTTTATTTCTGTCGACTCATGTATGGGTGAGAGTAACGGCCCTACTCTTTCTCCTTTCGTCTGTCTGCTCTCTCTCTATCTCTCTCTTTCTCTCTTACTCTCTTTCTTTCTCTTTCTCTCTCCCTCACTCTCTCTCTCTTTCTCTCTCTCTCTCTCTCCCTCCCTCACTCTCTCTCTCTCTCTCTCTCTCTCTCTCTCTCTCTCTCTCTCTCTCTCTCTCTCTCTCTCTCTCTCTCTCTCCCTCCCTCACTCCTTCTCTCTCTCTCTCTCTCCCTCCCTCACTCTTTCTCTCTTTCTCTCTCTCTTCTCTCTCACTCTATCCCTCTTCTTTTAGACTTACATATGACT
>NW_028234434.1:25069150-25074142 GCF_977035675.1 Penaeus japonicus
ACCGCGCCTTCAGGAGTGGCAATCGTGTGCTTCTGAAATGAGATCTCTCCGGGCTAAGAAAATCTCCCGGAATCAAGGAAATTCAGCGGAGGAAGAGATGAGAATCATGCACTGGAGGTTGGAAGAGAGAGAGAGAGAGAGAGAGAGAGGGAGGGGGGTGGGTGGAGAGTGAGAGAGAGAGAGGGGGGTGGGTGGGGGTGGAGAGAGAGAGAAGGGGAGGGAGGGGTGGGGGGTGGAGAGAGAAGGGAGGAGGGGGGGATGGAGAGAGAGGGTGGGGATGGGGGGTGGAGAGAGAGGGTGGGGGTGGGGGGCGTGGGAGAGTGGGAGAGGGGGGGGGGGTGGGGGGTTGTGGAGAGTGAAGGGTGGGTGGTGGTGGGGGTGGAGTGTGAGAGAGAGGTCAGGGGGGGGGGGGTGGAGAAGAGAGAGGGTGGGGGGGCGGTAGAGAGTGTGGGGGGGGGTTGGAGAGTGTGGGGGTGGGGGGGGGGGGGGGTGGGGGGGGGTGGGCCGGGGGGATGGGTTTGGGGAGTGGGCCGAGGGAGAGAAGGGAGGGGATGGGGGTGGAGTGAGAGAGAGGGAGAGGGTGAGAGGGTGATGGGCGGGTGGAAGGTGAAGTGAGTAGGAGGGTGGGGGGTGGGGGTGAGTGAGTGTCTGTGAGAAGGGGGGAGGATGGGAGTGGGGAGTGGGGGGTTGAAACTTAGAGTGAGGAGATGGTGGGGGGGGGGGTGGAGATGAGAGTTGAGAGTGATGGGTGGGGGTGGGAGTGTGAGTGAGAGAGGGGGGTGGAGGAAAAGTGAGAAAGAAGGGGAGGGAGGTGGGGGGGGGGTGGATGTGGTGAGAGAGAGGGTAGGGGTGAGGGAGGGGGTGGAGTGGAGGAGAGAGTGGGGGATGGAGTGAGAGGAGAGAGTCGGGAGAGAGAGAGTTTTAGTGAGAGAGAGAGGGGGGGGGGGGGTGGAGAGAGAAAGTGAGAAGGGGGGGGTGGAAAGAGAGGATGAGAGCGAGAGAAGAGGATTAGAGGTGGAGAGAGAGAGAGAAGGAGGAGGGGCGGGTGGATAAGAGAGAAGCTGGGGGGTGGTAAAGTTTAGCGAGAAGAGTGAGGGGCGGTGGGTGGGGTGGAGAGGATAGAGAGAAGGAAGAGAGAGAAGTGCCTTTAGAGAGAGAAAGAGTGTGAGGAGATGAGAGAGAGAGGGGCGGGGGGAGGAGGGGGCGGGTGGAGAGAGAGAAGGGACGGGGAGGGGGGGGTGGAGAGAGAGAGAGAGAGAGAGAAAGAGAGAGAGAAAGAGAAAGGGGAGAAGGGAGATGAAAAGAGAAATTTATAGATAGATAGATAGATCGATAAAGAGAGAGCGAGAAAGATAAGACTGAATAAGATGATGGAGATTAAGCACAGGAAGATCATGATGATGGAGCGAATAAAGAAAAAGATGGAGAAGTTAAAGGAGGGAAAGAAAAAGGGGATAAAGATAAAAAGAAAATTAAGAGGATGAAAAGAAAATGGAGAAAGAGGGAATAAAGAAGAGAGAGAAAATGAAGATAATAATAATAAGGATAATGATAACAATATCGATAGTAATATTGATAATGACGATACTAATATTAATAATAATGCTAATAATGATAACAATAAATATAAAGATAATGATATTGATAATGACCGTAATAACAATAATGATAACGACAATAATACTTATGAAAATAACAATTCCAATGATAAGGACAATAATGATTACGATAATAACGATAATAATGACAACAACATCATAAAAAAATATACCAACACTAAATAATGATAATAAACAGTAATTACCATAATGATCATAAAGATAATAATGATTATAAAGATAATAAATACAATTATGATAATATAAAAAAAACAATAATAATAATTATAACAGAGTGACGCTTCAATGTTTAATGTTGATTAAAAATTATTATGGTTATAACACACTTGATTTATAGCGTACAGTGTGTGTACACGTGTGCGTGGATAAGATTTGAAGAAAGCAACAAGCGGTAAATTATTAATTTTACGCTTCTTTTGTTCTTGTGATGAGGGTGAGAACAACGCAGCACTGATATACTGCACACGCACACGCACATACACACAGACACACACACGCGCACGCACGCACTCAAACAAACACGCACATAAACACACACAAACACACACAGAAACAAACACACACACAAACACACACACACACAAAATATACACAAACAAACACACACACACACACAAACAAACACACGCACACACACAAACACACACACACGCAGAAATACACACGCACACGCACACACAGACACAAACACACACACACACACACACGCAGAAATACACACGCACACACAAACACACACGCACAGACAAACACACACACACATACACAGACAAACACACGTACACATGCGTAGGCGCAAAAAGATAATGATGATGATGATGATATTGTCATGATGATAGTGATGATAGTAGTAGTGATGATTATCAGTAGTGACAATAGTGTCAGTGATGATAATGATGATGATTGTAATAAGGATGATACTAGTGATGATAGTAGTGACAATAATGATAATGATAATGCCAATAATTCCAATAATACTGATACTGATAATTATACTGAGAAAATGATACTTGTAATGATATCAATAATGATATGGCCAATGACGATGATATTGACAGTAATGATATAAAAATGACAAAAAAACAATGAAAGCAATAATAAAATCAATGATAGTAATAATGATATTAATTACAGTAAAAATGATAGTGATAGTGATAATAGTGAATATAAGATAATCTTAATGATAAGATAAAGATCATAATGATAATGATGATAATTATGATAATGATAATGATAAGTCAAAGATCACCATGATAATGATAACAATGATAATGATAATAATGACTATATGCGAACGATAACATAACAACGACAATAATAGATAATCATAACAATAACATGAATGACAACAACAACAATCATAATAATAATAACAATAATAACAATAACGATAACAATCACACTTAAATCCAATTTCAACCACAGCGCAACGCACAGCAAAACCATTAATACATCAACCTTAAATAATCTCTAATTGAATAATAACTTTCGCCTGTGTGTATGTGGAATGGTTGGTGAAAAGGCAAATGAAAATTAAAGTGTGACGGTAACGGAGGGCGTCACGCACATGCTGTCGGGCCTAAAGAAACAGACACGCAAGTACGTACATACGAGTTGAATTGAGGGGAAAAATATAGTTAATGAAGGTTGGGTTTGTAGATACGAGTCGATACGTATTAATAACTTTTCTTCTTCTTCTCTTCGTGTTTGATATAGATAGTAACGTATATGTACATATTTAAGCTCATACAAACACACACTTTCTATATTTTCTCTCTATATAAAAATGCATATGCGCTTGTATAAGCACGCACGCACACAAACACACACACACAGACACACGCACACACACACACAAACACACACAACACACACACACACACATTTACAAACACACTTACAAACACACACACACACACACAGACCCCCCCCTCACACACACACACGCACGGACATACACTACAGCATCATATTCCTCCGCCAACAGATGGTCTGCTCCAATGCCCTCGGGTCAAAATCTACCAGTCTTCCCCCACACCCTCTTTTCCCTACCCTACCATCCCTACCCTACTACCTCTACCTTCTCGCTACCATCCTTCCATCCTTGCCTACCCACTTATCCCTCTCTATCCTTCCCTGCCATCTCTACCACCCTGCCAACATAGAAGTATACAAGTGGTTCTTCTTCTTTCTTTTTTTTTTTTTTTTTTTTTTTTTTAGCCGATACGCCCCCTCTTTTTTTTCTTTTCTTTTCTTTTTGACGACACGTCCCCCCCTCTTTTTTTTTCTTTTTGCCCTCTGGTAGATGCTTCTTGTTACTATGCTTCGGTTTCTTCTACCTTTAACTAAGTAATTGAGGCTTCTTCCTGAGCGAAAAAAACTGTAAAAGGCGTGTCATTTTTTTCGCAATACAACGAATTCAGTATTAGTAACACTCAAATACACTGTTATACTTATTAAAAAAGTGACAAATATAACTAGAAAAAGTCGGACCCCTTTGGAAATTACTCACACACACACACACCTACAAACACACACACACACACACTTACAAACACACACACACACACACACACACCTACACACACACACACACACACACACCAGACGGCCACAACTCCTCACTATCAACATAAACAGTTAGGACACCCTCTTAGGACACCCTCTTAGGACACCCTCTTAGGACACCCTGGTAGGTTTTCGGCATCGAAATTTCGAGCATCTGTCCGTTTCCTCTAGGGAGTTTCGCTAGGGGTTCCTTTTGAGGTCCTGAGGGGGGGCGGGGGAGGGAGCAGGGGAGGGGGAGGAGGGAAGTAGGAGGGGGGGGAGATAGTTACCATCGACCAGAATATCCTAATCAACAAAACAACAACAAGCTCACTCAAACCTAATCATTTAAACAACCGTAGCCTTTCACACCCAAAAGGGGGAGTAGACAAGAGACAACCAGAGTGGCCAAGAGGTGATCATTCCACCGGGGAATGATATCAACATCTCATTAGTGTTTTGATGGTTAATCGAAGGAGCCTCTTAGCGTGTGGCCAGTCACTGTGTTGTGGTCATGAGATTTCATGGTACGAGATGCAGGTGGGATGATGGGGGGAGAAGGGGAGAAGGGGAGGGGGAAGGAAGGGGAGAAGGGGAAAGCGATGTCTCTCTCTTTCCCTCTTCCCCATCCCTCCTCCTTTTCCTTCCTTCTCTCCCTACCCACCAAAACAAAAAAAAAAAAACAAAAAAAGAAAACAAAAAAAAAAAAAAAAAAAAAAAAAAAATATATATATATATATATATATATATATATATATATATATATAATTATTATAAATAAATAAAGTGAGAGAGAGAGAGAGAGACTAAGAAAATGAATAACAAA
>NW_028234434.1:25079852-25087352 GCF_977035675.1 Penaeus japonicus
GTGTGTCAATGTTAGGTTCTTCCACCAGGTTCAAGCCCTCCATCATCTCCTGATGAATTCTCACCTTCCTCTCTCCCATACCCCTTCCTTCCACCCTTTCTCCTCTCCCATCCTCCTCCTTCGATCGCTCCCTCCCTCTCTCCATCCTCCCACCCTCCATCTCCTTCTCCCTTCCTCCCTCCATCCTCCCACCCTCTATCATCCATCCTCCCTCCCTCACTCACTCCTCCTTCACCCCTCCCACGTTCCCCCTCAACCACTCCCCTCCCTCCTCCCTCCCTCCCTCTCCCTCTCCCTCTCCCCCCCTCCCCCCTCCACCCCTTTTCCTTAGGCCAGAGTCTAACCCTGTCAGGAGCCGCAACCGCTCATTATCTACCACGGGGCTTAGCGAAGCATACCAGTTCCCTCGCTCCTCCCGCGTCAGGAGGACTAGCCAACTAGACATACCCATTTCCCCCTTCCCTTCCTCCGCCCTCCCCCCTCAGCCATGCCCCTTTCCATCCTCCCCCCCCCCTTCCCTCTTCCAGACACCCCCACCCCTCCTTTTCTATACCTACCCATCGCCCCTCCCCTTCCCCCCCCCCTCTCTCTCTCTCTCTCTCTCTCTCTCTCTCTCTCTCTCTCTCTCTCTCTCTCTCTCTCTCTCTCTCTCTCTCTCTCTCTCTCTCTCTTTCTCTGTCCGATCACTCCCCCGTTAGCCATCCCCCCTTCCCCTCCTCTCCCCTTCCCGCCTACTCCCCCGTGTACTAACCCATCCTTAGGCACTCTTCATGACCAGTTGCAGTGCAACGGCGGCGGTGGTGGTGGTAGTGGTGGTGGTATCTTTTGCAACCTCGCGTGGGTTGGAGGAGGGGTGGGAGGGGGAAGAGGGGTGGGAGGGGGAGATGAAATGGGGGGTGGGAGGGGAGGGGAGGTTAGAGGGAAAATGCTTCGGTGGGATATGTTTCCGATTGTGCATGGCGTTCGTGCGTTCGTATGTGTACGATGGGGGGGGGGGGGGGGGGTGCTGTACAGGGGGGTGTGTGTGTGTGTGTGTGTGTGTGTGTGCGTGTGTGTGTGTGTGTGTGTGTGTGTGTGTGTGTGTGTGTGTGTGTGTGTGTGTGTGTGTGTGTGTGTGTGTGTGTGTGTGTGTGTGTGTGTGTGTGTGTTTGTGTGTGTGTGTGTGTTTCAGAGAGAGAGAGAGAGAGAGAGAGAGAGAGAGAGAGAGAGAGAGAGAGAGAGAGAGAGAGAGAGAGAGAGAGAGAGAGAGAGACAGACAGACAGACAGACAGAGTCAGAGAGAGAGAGAGAGAGAGAGAGAGAGAGAGAGAGAGAGACAGAGAGCGAGCGAGAGAGAGAGAGAGAGAGAACAGACAGCCACACTAAACAGACATAATGGATTATATGTATACCCCTTTGTTCGTAAGCATGTGAACCTTAACTCGAAGATCGGCGGGCGGCAGGAGGCGTGGCACCCACAGGAGAGGGATGCTGACAAAAAACAAATCGTCTCCGAATATCTTTTCCTGCGATCTGCTCATTAGTTATTGAAGACTTTGAACTTCTCTCGCCTTCTCGTCTCGCTTCCCGACTCTTTCTCCTCTCTCTCATCTCTCTCTCTCTCCTCTCTCTCCCCACACCCTCTCTCATCCCCTCATGCTCTTCCATCTACCCCCACCCCCCCCCCCCCCCCTCTCTTTCTCCTTTTCTCATCCTCTCTCCTTCTTCTTTTCTTTCTCATTCTCTTCTCTTTCTTCCTTCTTCCTTCTTCTCCCTATTCTTTCTCAGTGCCTCCCCTCTCTTCATTCTCCTCCCCCTTTCTCTTCTTTTTCCTTCCTTATTCTCCTCCTGATTTTCACCTATACTTCCTTCCCTCTTCTTCCCCTTCTTCCCTTTCTTATTCCCCTTTTCTCCCTCCTTCTTATCCTACGCTCCCCTTCCCCCTCTCCCTTCACCTCTCACTTTCTCCTTCTCTCCCTCCCTCCTCTCTCTCTTCTCCCCCCTCTCCCCACCCTCCCTACATTCCCTCTCCCCCCTCTTCCTCCTTCCCCTTCTCTACCCCCCTCTCTTTCTCTCTCTCTTTCTTTCTTTCCTTTTTCTTTCTTTCTTTCTCTCTCTCTCTCTCTCTTTCTCAGTCTCTCTCTGTCTCTGTTTCTTTCTTCTCTCTTTCCTCTTCCCTCTTCTCTTGCTCTCTCTCTCTCTCTCATCTCTTTCCCTCAGCTCTCTCCGCTCTCTCTCGCTCTCTTTTCTTTCTTCGTTTCTCTCTTTCTCACTCTCTCTTTCTTATCTTTCTCTCTCATCTCTCTCCGCTCCTCGCTCTCTCTCTCTCCTCTCTCCTCCGCTCTCTCTCTCGCCCATATCTCGCGCCCCCACTCCTTCTCTCTCTCTCTCTCTCTCTCTCTCTCTCTCTCTCTCTCTCTCTCTCTCCCTCTCTCTCAACAACAGAAACTACCATACCCAACAATAAACCAAATACATCAACAATAAAAAAAAAAACGAAAAAACAACAACAATGCATAAACAATAAAAAAAAACGAAACAAAAACCCTAAAAAAATCAACAATAAAAAAGAAAAAGAAAAAAAATCTTAAAAAAAAACAAAAAATCTAAAAAAAAACACACCCACACAAACACTTAACACCAACTACGACCCTTGACATGCGACTTGTCTCAATAACTTAGCCTTCACCAACAACAATCCCCCCAAAGGTACCGAGGGCATGTAAGGTACACAGGTAAGAGCCGCGCTGATTAATTTTGATGCACGCGTTTAATAGTTGATACTGAAGGCGCCGTACATCACGTGGGGTGTGGGTGAGGTGTGGGTGTGGGTGGGTGGGGGAGAGGGGTGGGGAGAGGGGAGGGTGGGTTGTAGGGGGAGAGGGGTGGGTTGTAGGGGTGGGTTTTAGGGGGAAGGGGGAGAGGGGTCAAAGGGGAGGGTTATTAGGGCGGAGTAAAGGGAAAGGGGGAGGGATTGTTAGAGGGAAGGAGGAAGGGAGAAGCGGGGAAGGCGAAAAAGGGGGGGGATGGGATATGGGAGTGGGGAGAGGGAAGGGCAGGGCTGGGGAGGGGAATATGTGGAGGTGAGATGTTAAAATGGGGAGAAGAGGATAGGGGGAGGAGGAGGGAGGAAAAGGGGAAGAGGAAAGGGAGACAGATAAGACAAAATAAGAGAGAGAAGAAGAGGAAGTAAGAAAGATAGTAAACGAGAAATGGAAGAGAAATAGGGAAGGACAAAGTCAGGAGAGAGGAATTAAAGGTTACCATGGATGGCTAAAGCGGTTCCAGAGGGGGATAGAAAGGGGGGGAGGGAAGGAAGGGAAGGAGGGGAAATCAGGGAGAGAATGAAGGAGGGGAAAGCAGGGAGAGAATGAAGGAGGAAAGGAGGGGAAAGCAGGGAGAGAATGAAGGAGGGAAGGAGGGAGAAAAGAAGGGAAAAGCAGGGAGAGAATGAGTGAGGGAAGGAGGGAGAAAAGAAGGGAAAAGCAGGGAGAGAATGAGTGAGGGAAGGAGGGAGAAAAGAAGGGAAAAGCAGAGAGAGAATGAGAGAGGTAAGTAAGGGAAAGCAAGGAGAGAATGAGGGGAAATCAGAGAGTGAAGAAGGAAGGTAAGAGAGAGGAGAAGGGGTGAAGGGCCTGCATGTAAGAACCCAGCTGTACACACGACCGTCGAACGTGGCTTGTGCTTCGGCCTGGGGACAAGAAGGGCCGGCGGACACGTCAACGGAACAGCCACAATTTCCGTTTCGCCTTCTGGTCATCCAGCTTGTTTCTTGTGTCTCTTTTATTTTTCGTTTCTTTTATTCAAATGTGGATTATTTCTTTTAGAAAATGTGTATATCTGTGTCTCATTTTCCTTCTTGATTTGTGGATAGTAGGGGCTTTGAGTTTGTTTGTTTTTTTCTCGTTTTTTTTAAATTATTTATTTAGTTGTGGATTATTTTATTTAAAACTGAAAGAAAAATAAAAGATCTCATTCTCGTTTTTCGTCTCTTGATCTAAAAAAAAATAATAAAAATCAAATAAAATCACGAATAATAAGAACCTATTGTATTATCAACGACCTATTGTAAAACAACTATTCAAACGACCCTGCACAACTACCATCAACAATACCTCTTTATATTTCCTTTATTACCATTTTCCTTTCTTCTTTTCTTTTACGTATATCTTTATCAGTCGTGACCAATTGCCAAAGCCCCGGGCGCCGCTAGCCACAACAGTAAGAACACCGCGTTAAAAACCGATCGAGTCTCTCTTAGAAAAGAAAAAAAGAATATAAAAAAAGAAAAATCCGAACGAATTGTAAACCATACACACAAAAAAAAAGAAAAAAAAATCAGGGTTAACAAAAGGCATCCTATCATGGCGTTTTTAAAGGGAGGGAGGAGGGAGGAAGGGAGGGAGGGAGGGAGAGGAGAGAGGAGGGAGGGAGGAGGAGGAAGGGAGGGAGGGAGGGAGGGAGGAGGGAGGGAGAGAGGGAGGGAAGGAGGGAGGGAGGGAGGGAGGAGGAGGAAGGGAGGGAAGGAGGGAGGGAGGCTGTGGGAAAGGGATTAGTTCCTCTCTTTAACACCAGAGGGATTGATGGACGAATGGGAGCGTGACGTCATAATCACACGTGATGATTTAAAAATTTCTGATATTCTGATTTTTTGGGAGTCATCTTATTATTTCATTTTCTCGACATGTCCCAAGCCTATTATCCTTTTTGGCTTTCATTTTTCTCTTTCGTTACATAAATGCACACCGTGAAAATAAACGAAACCAAAGATATATATATAGACCGAGCTGTCCCTTTTCCGTCCGCCATCCCTATTTATCTCCCCATCCCTATCTATCCCCCCATCCCTCCTCCCTTCTCCTCAAACACCCTTCCACCCCCTCCCCTCCCCATACCAATCCAAGCCCTTCACATATCCCCCCTATTTCCCCATATCCCTCGCCCCCCTCCCCCCACAACCACCCTCCCATACCCCCCTCTCCTCATAACCACCCTCCCATACCCCCCTCTCCTCATAACCACCCTCTCATACCCCCCCCCACCCCACAACCACCCTCCCATACCCCTCCCCCTCACCCTCCCCCCCTCCCCCCCCTTCAAAATCTCCCACCAACCAAACACACCCGGACAATATGCTCACCAGTCCATTTTATCGCCAGCCTTATGGTCGAGAATGTAATGATAACCCCATGGGACCGACGACCCTCGTGACAATACGCAACCAGTCACTCTAATCAAAGAGCTCTTGGGTGATCGCACATGAATGGAAAGGAGAGAAAGAGAGAGAAAGAGAGAGAGAGAGAGAGGGGGGGAGGGGAGACGGGGGGGGAAGAGAGAGGGAGAGGCATGGGAAAGTTGTTTGTGCGTGTGAGTGTGCGAGTGTGTGTCGTGTGTACGTGTGTGTGTTTGCGTGTGTATGGCGTGTGTGTGTGTGTGTGTGTGTGTGTGTGTGTGTGTGTGTGTGTGTGTGTGTGTGTACGTGTGTGTATATCGTGTGTGTGTGTGTGTGTACGTGTATGTGTGTGTGTGTGTGTGTGTGTGTGTGTGTGTGTGTGTGTGTGTGTGTGTGTGTGTGTGTGTGTGTGTGTGTGCATATCTGTCTTTGTTTAAATGGCGGTGTGCATTTGCAAGCATTTCTGTTTAGAGTTTAGAGCTTCCTGGTGCAGACAAAATGCCTTAAGCCCTTACAATTTTCCATCAGCATCAATGAAATAACAGAGTTTGTGTGTGTGTATGTGTGTGTATGTGTGCATGTGTGTTTTCTATGATAGAAAAACGACACACATTTATAACAAAAACATACAAATTACCAACAAACCACCAAACAAAAAAACAAAAAATCGAAACTACAAAAAAGAAAACAAACAAAAACCTATAGCAAAATACACAAAGCATATCCACACAAAACAAAACAAAAAACACAAACAACCAAACAGACAAACACCAAAGCGTCCAACTGACAAACGCCTTGTATGTCCGCCTTGTAAACTGTAATCCTAGCTCCGTCCCACGCCTAACCTCGCTCCTCGTGTTTCGCTCCTGTGTCTGTGTCTGTCTCTCTGCGTCTACGTCTGTGTCTGTGTCTGTGTCAGTCTATCTGTCTGTGTCTGCGTCTGTGTCTGCGTCTCTGTCTGTCTGTCTGTCTGTCTGTCTGTGTCTACGTCTGCGTCTGTGTCTGTCTGTGTCTGTGTCTGCGCCTGTGTCTGTCTGTCTGTATGTGTCTGTGTATGTGTGTTTCTTCAGAGGGTGATGTTTTCTTAAGGGCTGTGGAGATGTGTGTGTGTGTTTCGGGGGAGGGGGGGGGGGTTGTGTGTATATTGTATGTTTGTGTGTGTTACTAGGGTTTAGGGGGTTGTGTTTCGGGGGAGGGGGAGGGGGGGGGGGTTGTGTGTGTGTGTGTGTGTGTGTGTGTGTGTGTGTGTGTGTGTGTGTGTGTGTGTGTGTGTGTGTGTGTGTGTGTGTCAGTGTGTGTGTGTGTGTGTGTGGGAACTAACTTACCGTCTGTCTATGTGCACGAGTCTATGTCTATATGTGTACGTGCGTATGTACACTCTCATTTCCCCGAAGATCTGCATACCATGTGTAAACTCTTATGCATGGTTGCGCGCGTGTGCATTTACATGTGGGCATCCAAGTGTGAGTGAACCGCCCCCCCCTCCCCCTCACCCCCCTCCTCCCCCTCTAGAACCCCGGGACGTCAACGAACAAAGAAAATAAAGAAAAAGAATACGAAGCAAACCATCAGTGTGAGTCAACCCTTCTCTCTCTCTCTCTCTCTCTCTCTCTCTCTCTCTTTCTTTTCCTCTCTCCTTCATCATCTCTCTCTTCCTCTTCTCCTCATATCCTCTCATCGTCGCTCTCTCTCTCACCTACTCGTCTCTCTCTCTCTCTCTCTCTCTCTCTCTCTCTCTAACTTTCCCTTTTTCGCCCTTTTCATTTTCATTTTCTCTCTCTTTCTTCTCATTTTTTTTTCTTTCCATCTCTATTTCTCCATTTCTCTCTCCCCTTTTTTTTTTAGTAAATTTTCCTTTCTTTTTTCCCCTTCTGTGTCCCATTAATTTCCCTTCCCCTCCCTCCACCTCGTCCCTTCCCCCCCCCCTCCCTTCCCATCGACGACCTATTAATCAAGCTCTTTCTCTCCCTCCTATGCTTTATTCATGATTCCCTTTATCCTCCCTCTTCGCCCTATCCATCGATCTTTCTTCCCTCCTTCTGTTATAACCCAATTTGTTTCCTATTATGCGATTCTCCAACTTTCGCTCCCTCTCGCTGCCCTTTCTCCTCTTGTCCCAGCTCTCTTCTATTCGTCTTCCTCTCTCTCTCTCTCTCTCTCTCTCTCTCTCTCTCTCTCTCTCTCTCTCTCTCTCTCTCTCTCTCTCTCTCTCTCTCTCTCTCTCTCTCTCTCTCTCTCTCTCTCTCTCTCTCTCTCTCTCTCTCTTTCGCCCCCCGATTGCTCTGTTCCTCCGTCTCTCACTTATTTCTCTTTATTTCTCCTCTTTTCCCTACTTTCTCTCTACTCCT
>NW_028234434.1:25092352-25093695 GCF_977035675.1 Penaeus japonicus
TCTCTTCCCTTTTTCTCTGTGTCTCTTCCTCTTCGTCCTATCCTTTGCTCTTAATCTTTCACTTTTTGCCATGCCTCCTATCCCTTGGCCATTCCTCTCTCCTCTATCCTTTTCCCTGTTGTTTGTCCCTCTTCTTTCCCCCTATCCTTTCCCCCTCTTCCCCTATCTCTCGATCGTAGGTAGGTGCTTTTGAAATCTGTCCTTCCCTTTATTTTACTTTTATTCACCCCCCCCCCCCCGAAAAAAAAAAAAAAAAAAAAAAAAAATATAAAAAAAAAAAAAATATATATATATATATATATATATATATATATATATATATATATATATAATAATAATAATAATAATAATAATAATAATAATAATAATAATAATAATAATAATAATAATAATAAATAAACATTGCAAATCCTCAACACAAGCTGTCTGTCTGTCTTTTTTCTTACATCTCCATCAACATCTGTTCATAAAAAAAAATCTTCAAAACAAGTTATTTTTGTTTTGTTTTTTTTCTGCTGTTTTTTTTTCGATTGCAGACGCCCTGCCTGCCCCCTCCCTCACTGCCCCCTCCACCTTCCACCCACTCCCAGGCCTTGCAACAGCATCTGATAAACGTCTGATGTTGATTATTTATTGACCGTCAGAAATCATTTACGCCCATTTACGTTGCCCGCCCTGGGAGAGCGAGGCGGGGGAGAGGAGAGAAAGAGAGAACAGTGGAGAGGAGAGGAGAGGAGAGGAAAGGAGAGGAGAGGAGAGGAGAGAAAGAGAGGAGAAGAGAAGAGAAAAAGAGGAGAGGAGAGGAGAGGAGAGGAGAGGAGAGGAGAGAAAGAGAGGAGAAGAGAAGAGAAAAAGTGGAGAGGAGAGGAGAGGAGAGGAGAGAAAGAGACGAGAAGAGAAGAGAAAAAGAGGCGAGGAGAGGAGAGAAGAGGAGAGAAAGAGAGGAGAAAAGAAGAGAAAAAAAGAGGCGAGAAGAGGAGAGGAAAGGAAAAGAAAAGAGAAAAGAGGAGAGGAAAGGGGGAGGGAGAGAGAGAGTGGGGGAAAAAAAAAAAGAAGAAATGAGGAAAAGAGACGGAATCTACCCCTCCACCTCTCCTCCCCCCTCCCCTCCTCCACCTCCTTCATCTCCATCACCTCTGCTTCCTTCGTCCCCACCTCCCCGACGTCTTCAAGAGGAGGGCGTCACTGACTAAGGGAGTAATCTCGCATCTTTACTGCCTGGGCACGGAACTCGCTCAATCGCTCTTTCGCTCTCTCGCTCTCTCTCTCTCTCTCTCTCTCTCTCTCTCTCTCTCTCTCTCTCGCTCTCGCTCTCGCTCTCGCTCTCGCTCTCGCTCTCTCTC
>NW_028234434.1:25093795-25101295 GCF_977035675.1 Penaeus japonicus
CCTTACCTCCTCCTTCCAGCATTACTCCTTCCCGCCATCATTCTTTTCCGTCCGTGATTCAAAATATAATAATAACAATTACACTATTACTGAACACAGAACACTTAGATCGGTTACGTCACCCACCTGTCCTTACTGTTAATTTTGATACGGTTTAGATGACGATGCCGTTTGGCTGAGAAATCTGGATACGTTTTAGAGTAGGATGCTGTCGCTGTCTCGGTGCGGCTTCCTCCTGTGGTTACGGTCACTCATACGGTGTCTCGGTGTGTGTGTGTGTGTGTGATTTGGTTGTGGGTGTTGTGTGTGAGTTTTGGTTGTGTGTGTTGTGTGTGTGTTGTGTGTTGTGTATTGTGTGTTGTGTTGTGTGTGTGTTGTGTGTGTGTTTGTGTTTTGTGTGTGTTGTTTGTGTGTGTGTGTGTAGTATGTCTGCGTGTGGTTGTGTGGTGTCGTGCGTATTGTTTGTGTGTGTGTGTGTGTGTTGTGTGTGTGTGTTTGTGTGTGTGTGTGTGTGTGTTGTTTGTGTGTGTGTGTGTGTGTGTGTGTGTGCGTTTGGTTGTGTGTGTGTGTGTGTGTGTGTTGTTTGTGTGTGTTTGTGTCTGTGTTGTTTGTGGATGTGTGTGTGTTGTTTGTGTGTGTGTGTTGTTTGTGTGTGTGTGTTTGGTTGTGTGTGTTGTTTGTGTGTGTGTGTGTGTGTGTGTTGTTTGTGTGTGTGTGTGTGTGTTTGTGTATGTTGTTTGTGTGTTCGTGAAGTTGATGGAGTTGTTGTGTGTACGTTGTAGAGGTGGATAGTGGGGGTTGACGAAGTATGTACATTTATGTATGTATGAAAGAGAGAGGAGAGAGAGGGAGAGGAGAGATACGAGAGAGAGAATGAGAAAGGCCACTCCACACCACCCCAAGAAAGATCGTAGATAGAGAGAGAGAGAGAGAGGGAGAGAGAGAGGAGATGAGGCGAGAGAGAGAGAGAGTGTGTGTGTGTGTGTGTGTGCGTCTTTTTGTATATCTTCGCTTATTGGTGATGCATGTACGTACCTCTGTTTGCGACGGGGAGTGAGTGAGTATGTGTATTGCGATCGCGTGTGCAGTTGTGCATGTACTTCCGGCCGTTAGTGCATGACGCATGATCAGCCATGTTTCAATATCCATATTCCTATGCATGATCAGTTTGGCTTCTCGTGTGATACCTTATTTTTTTTATTAATTTACTTTTCAATGCATCTATTTAGTTCTATATGTTTACTGTAATTGCAATTAAATCACATCTCAGATTTCCCGCAAATTTATTTTATTAAATTTACGTTTACTGTTTATATACAAAATAATATGATGTATAGTAATTATATAGTTGATATAATAATGGTGATGGTAGAGGTAATAATGAAAATAATTATGTTAATGATAATTATGGTAATAATAAGAATACAAATATTGATAAAAGTGATAATATTCCTTACGAATTTAATTTCATAGTCGTTCTAATTTATACTAATCTCATTAGACCTGAACTACTTAAGTTCTTGCACTTTGCATCGGAAAATCATTAAATCATTTATAGATATAATCAGCCTATAAGCTGAATATGGATTATGAGAGTGTTTACAATTCTGGATTAAGTGCAGTAAGTAGGCCTATAATTATCATTGTTATTATTATTATTATTATCATTAGTGTTGTTATTATCACCGTCGTTATCACTATTATTGTAATTACTATTATCAGCATTACTATTATTATCATTATTATGATCATTATTATTATCATTATCATTATCGTTATCATTATCATTATGATTATCATCATCAATACTATAATTATTTTCATAATTGTTATTTTTTTCATTATTGTTATCATACATTTCATTATCTGAAAGTTTTCAAAAACGTAAAGTAAAATTCATTAATTCAAATTCATTAATAGTTAACTTTAAAATTAGCTATTGTCTCCACATGTGTGTGTGTGTGTGTGTGCACTCATGTAAGTGTGTGTCTGTTTTTGTGCTTGTGTGTATGTATGTATATTCGCATAAATGTGTTTAAGTTAGGCAATATTGAATACTTTGGTTGTATCTATATAGTTATATAATTCCTTAATTAATATCTTAATTGGGTTCTGCGTGTTAATGTTTTTAAACAAGATATGAAGTTGTTCCTGAAGTTAACGTCAAAATCATTAATCTTTTTGATTAATGTATTCACTAACTATAAGTAAAAGCGAGATTACAATCGGCTGAATTAATTTGAACAGTGTTATTGTTCTTGAGGATTTAGACTCATGGAAAATATCAATTAACACTTTTTTATATGAAGTATCAGAAAATAAAAGACCAGACCTTAAAAGGGCAACACTAATAATAGCTGTCAGATGAATGATAACATTACTCACAATTCACGGCATCTCCATAATAAGTATTATTTCTCAGTAGAAAAAGATAATAGATAAGTAAAAAACAGTATCAAAATGTGTCTCACATTTAACAGTTATAAATCCACCAATATTAAACAAAAGTGATATAATTTATCACAAAAACGCAATGTGGCAACACGTACTTTTAAATCTCCGAGGCTATCGTATGTATGAACGGTGTATTGTCGTACATTAATTTTTTTTCCCTCCCTCCCACTGACATGTGAACTTGCATTACACAATACATAAATTGCAATATGCACATATGCTCATTGACCTTTTTTTATATATCTTCCTGTTAACGGACTCTGGCCCAACTTTCACTCTCAAATGACCTTTAGAAAATGTTAAGTGGTTATAACTGTGCGCCTCGAAACATGCCGGTTATCATGTGTCAGAAAAAAAAAATAATAATAATTACACAATATTATAAATGGATCTATTGTTCTGCGCTATATAAGTTAGATAACGTTTCTCTGAACGTGATTATCTTTGGTTTTATATATTTTTTTTTCTGAATGAGTTTATGGTCTAAGAATGCTGAGACTTTTGAATGTATATATTTTGGTTTGTTATTAATTTCCATTAATTATTTTTTTTATGGAAGGTGTTGTGTGATCATTAAGATAAGAACAGCAAATTATATGCTTGTGTCAAAAATGAAATCCAGAAAAAAAACACATAAAGGCAAACACACACACTTATTCCTTCATTCATTCATTCACTTACTCACTCACATAAATATAAACGCAAGAATTGAAACGTGTGCTCTCTCTCTCTCTCTCTCTCTCTCTCTCTCTCTCTCTCTCTCTCTCTCTCTCTCTCTCTCCCATCTCCTCTCTCGTCCTCTCTCTACCTTCTCTCACCCTCTCTCCGTCGTCTCGATTCTCTCTCTCCTCATTCTCTACTCTTCCATCTCCTCTCTCTCTCTCTCTCTCTCTCTCTCTCTCTCTCTCTCTCTCTCTCTCTCTCTCTCTCTCTCTCTCTCTCTCCTCTCCCTCTCCCTCTCTCTCTCTCTCTCTCTCTCTCTCTCTCTCTCTCTCTCTCTCAATCATACACAAGCACACACAAACACGTACAGGTAGCTTGTGGTGTAGGCAATAAGTACAAGCCGTGTACATGTCATAAACGCAAATTACATACATGTGCACGCACTTAGAGCAAACCATAAAGTTTAGTTACGGACACAGGACAGAGATAGATTGAATGACCCCCCATCCCCCACCCCACCCCCCACCCCTATCTCCATCTACTCCATCTCGTCATATGTGTCCGTATGTGTGTGTGATGATAATGGTACTAATGATAATAATGATAACAATAATGATTTTATCATCATTATCATCATCATCATCACCATTCTCCTCTTCCTCCTTCTCCTTATCACCATCATCATAATCATCATCATCATCATACCCATCACGATAACTATAACCATAATCATCATCATCATCATCACGATCACATCACCATCACCACCACTACCACACCATCATAACCATCATCACCACCATCATGACCACCACCATCATCACCATCACCACCATCATCATCATCATCACCATCATTATCAAACCTTCTCTCTTCTCGTTTCTCTACGTATCTACCTTAATTTTCTTTTATTTTTTTTCATTATGTTCCTAATGCAGTCTTCTTGAAAGGACATTTGACTCGAAATTAATTACTATTACTTAAGAGCGAAAAGGAGATAATTTAATTTCGTTTCTTGAATGTTGAGCAGGCCGAATGGCTGATTTTCAAGTTTTTTTTCTTCTATTGTTGCGAGTTTATCTAAATATCTTTTTGTTGATCTATTTACTTATTTACTTAATTACTAATCTATATGTCTATTGTTTTATTTGTTCATGCACACACACACATATATACACACATACACGGATACACACACACACATACACACACACACACACACACACACACACATATATATATATATATATATATATATATATATAGAGAGAGAGAGAGAGAGAGAGAGAGAGAGAGAGAGAGAGAGAGAGAGAGAGAGATAGGTAGATAGATAGATAGATCTAGATCTATATTGATTTCTTCATTTATCTATTTATTCACTCATCTATCAAAGATTCTCTTTGTTCCTCCATTTGTAAATGTCTATTCATCTATCTATCTATTTATTCATTATTTCACTTATTCACTTATTTGTTTATCTATTTACTATTTTCATAATAAAAGATCATTAATAAGAATAACAATGGTATTAACATTAACGATGATGATAAAAGTTATAATAAAGATAATAATAATATCAATACCAATAACAGCAACAATGAAAATAGCATTATTGATAGTAATGATAGCAATAATGATAATAATGATAACAATATTGATGACGGTAACCATGCAAGCGCTGATACTATTAGTAATGTTACTAATACTACTAATTTTCCCTCATACATTTGCAAATGAGTAAGAATAAAAAAAAATAATAATTAAAAAGAGAAATATATACCAATCATGAAAAATAGAAACATAAAGAAAACATATTTATGGTTTGCGTGTGTACTTGTAAGTAATTTGCGTTTACGACATGCATAAGGTTTGTACTCATTAACTAACACAAAAAGTTACTTGTGGGGGGTGGGGAAGGGGGGGAAAGGGGGGTTGTACGTGTATGTACGTGTGTAACTGTGTACATGTACGTTTGTGGAAAAGACAGTCTTTAATGAATATAGTCTGTTTAAAAGTTTTTATGTGATTATGCTTGGGTGCTTTGTTGATGAGTAACATATTTCAGTACATAATTATTACGAAACGAAAGAAAAATATTGATTTCTAGCCTACTTTGCATTGATCTCTGACTGTATTCAATACGACAGATTCTGTAGTTATCAGATTTATGATTGAGGTAAAAAAAAAATTAATGGAATTAAGCTGTCATTAAGCTGTCCCTAGGATCTTTATTGATCATCTTATATACTTTATCATTATATTCATTATATTTATCTTATTTGTCATTATCTGTTATTATATACTTCATCGATTATTCATGTTATTTATTTATATTTCATTTATAAATTTATCTATCTTCATTTAGACACATGCATATACGATTAGCTTATAGAATGGAATTATTTTTTAAATTTGCATAATTTTATTGAGAAAGTATTTATCATTTCGTACCGAGAGATAGAGGGAAAAATGTGAGTGAAAGAGAGAGAGAGAGGAAGACAAAGGGAAATATAGGAAGAGAGAGCGAGAGAGAGAAAGAGGGGATGGATAAGGGAGAGAAAAATGGAGATAGAGAGAGAGAAAGAGAGATTATAAAAAAATAATAATAATAAAAATATATATAAATATATATATGTGAAAGAAGACTGAGATGATTGTATAGAAAGAAGGCTAACGTACTTCTCTAAACAGGGGAAGCAGAGGGAGAGTAAAGGGAAGGGGGGTGAGGTGGCAGAGGAGAGAAGAGAGAAAAAAAAGAGATAAGAGAAAGGGGAAAAAATCATCTGAACACGGAAGTAATTATATTGGACAAAGTCAAAATAATTAAGAGAGAAGAGGGGAAGAGAAGTAGAGAAAGAGCGAACACAGTCGTGCACACACGCACACACGCACACACACACACACACACACACACACACACACACACACACACACACACACACACACACACACACACACACACACACACACACACACATATATATATATATATATATATATATATATAGAGAGAGAGAAAGAGAGAGAGAGAGAGAGAGAGAGAGAGAGAGAGAGAGAGAGAGAGAGAGAGAGAGAGAGAGAGAGAGAGAGAGAGAGAGAGAGAGAGAGAGAGAGAGAGAGAGAGAGCAAGAGTAATTTCCTCCTAAACAAAAGACGGGAAGAAAAACGAAAACAAAACAAAGGAAAGGAACAACCTATAATAAAGAACATGAGATTAATAGATGAGCAAGGGGGGGGGGGATGGAGGAGGAGGAGAAAAGAAGGAGGAATGGGGGGTGGGGAATGGAGGAAGAGTAGAAAGGAAGAGGAGGATAGAAAGATGAAGGAAGAAGAGGGAGGGAGGAAAGGAAAGAGAGGAGAGGAAAGGAGGAGTGTGGGAAGGAAGGAAGGAAGGAAGGAGTAAGAGAGAGAGGAATGGAGAAGGGAGCAAGAGATGAGAGAAAAGAGGAAGGGAGTAAAAGAGACAGAAAGAAGGGAAGACGGAGAAAAGAAGAGGTAGAAGGGAGAGAAGAAGAAGAAAGATGGGATAGAGGTTGAAGGGAGGGAGGAATTAAAATGGGATAGAGATTGAAGGGAGAGAGGAAGAAAAATGGGATGGAGGGAGGAGAGAGGGAGGAATTAAAATGGGATGGAGAGAGGAGGGAGAGAGGAAGAAAGATGGGATGGAGGGAGGAGGGAGGGAAGGAGGGCTATAGATGGAGGGAGAAGGGAGGGAGAAAGAAAAATGGGATGGAGAGAGGAGGGAGAGAGGAAGAAAGATGAGATGGAGGGAGGAGGGAGGGAGGAAGAAAAATGAGATGAAGGAAGGAAGGAGGGAGGGAGGAAGAAAAATGGGATGGAGGGAGGAGGGAGGGAAGGAGGGCTATAGATGGAGGGTCTATTGTTCTCCTTGAGTTATGTTTAATTATCGTGACTGTCCGGTAGCAAGAAGAGGGTGCCCGGAGTCTGACCTCTTTTGTGGATCACGGACTAGCTTTGTTCAGGGAGGGAGGGAGGGATGGAGGGGAGGGAGGGGAGGGGGGGAGAGAGAGGAAAGAGGGGGAGGGAAATAGGAAGGAGGGGGGAGGATGGGAGAAAGAGGAAGGAAGGTGGGAGGATGGGAGAAATAGGAAGGAGGGGGGAGGATGGGAGAAGTAGGAGGGAGGGGGGGAGGAAGAGAAAAAAAAAGAGGGGGGGAAGGGAGGAATATGAGGAAGAGGGAGGGAGGAGGAAGAGAGAGGGAGGGGAAAGAGGGGGTCGAAAACGTATCGGGGAGAGGAAAGGTGGAGAGAGAGCGAAAGTTTAAGGAGAATAAGAAGGTAGGGTGGGAGGGGAGGGAGAGAGGAGAAAGGGTGATTGTGAGGCAGGGTGAAAGGAGGAGAAGAGGGTGAGGAGAAGAGGGAG
>NW_028234434.1:25126295-25128795 GCF_977035675.1 Penaeus japonicus
GGGGTGGGTGAAAATTGAAATTGAAATTGAAACATTTTATTTAGCCATTAAATGATACATATTAAGATACAATTTGTACAAGTGTTGGCTAAGCCTTTTGAGAACAAAAGTTCTCTTGAAGGCTTCATACAATGTTATTACCTAATAAATACACATACATATATTTGATATCGGCTAATTTCAGTTATCGAGATACATATATAGGTGATACTATGAATATGCAATGAGAAAAAAGAAAATGTGATATGATATTATATTACTTTATACATAGAAATATATTTGATATGACAAAATATCATATTACACGTGCATATATAACTCAATATTATATCACACACACACACACACACACACACACACACACACACACACACACACACACATATATATATATATATATATATATATATATATATATATATATATATATATATATATATATATTGATTATGATGCAGTATTACATTATGCGAACATAATACTTATTCATTACAATACACACATGAATATAATTAACATGACAAAATATTACATTTTATACACATATATTTGATATGACACAAATTACCTTATACACTGGTATATTTGATATGGTTTAGTTAAATAAACATAATATATAATTCGATTGAAATTAGTTATTAAAAAAAAAAAAAAAAAAAAAAAATAACAAAAAAAAAAAAAAAAAACAAAAAAAAAAAAAAACAAAAAAAAAAAACATACACATATTGACACCGGTATAATTACAACATGATATATGATTTATGATTACATTTTTCCAAATAATTTTTAAGAGTTAGAATATCTTGATATTAAGTAAAACTTAAGAGCTATCTTAAAGCTTGGCAGAGTTTGTTTTTGTCTAATATGGTCTGGGAGGCTGTTCCATACCTTAACACCATGATAATTAATGAAAGTTTTGGACTGATCAGATCTGCATAATGGATATTTTAGTAGAGTATCGTTTCTCAATTCATATCGAGAGTTCGATCTATGAGTGAACATATCATTTTGCAAGAGGTTGACGGATTTTTTTTTTTTTAAAAAGTAAATATTGCAGAACAGTAGTCGTTGATTTCTTTAAACTTAAGCAATTTTTGGTTGAAACACGTATCATTTGTATGGTCATACTTTCTTAGGAATGCTATATTTCGAATTATCTTTTTCTGAGTAATGACAAGGGACTTCGTGCGATTGGCTGGAACAGCTCCCCAGACTACGTGGCAGTATATTAGCTGGGGAAATATTAAGGAATAATATATTTGTTTTAATGCGTGAGTTGTGAGGGTATTACGAACATGGTAAATCATTCCACAATGTTTACTTAATTTGTTTTGGAGTTCGTAAATATGATCATACCATAATAATCTATAATCAATTATGACACCGAGAAATTTTGTCTTTGTTTCTTGCTTAACAATTTTGTTATTTATATTAAGTGATGGAATATTATCAGGGATGTTTTTGTTCCTATGAAATATGATGTAGTGAGTTTTTTCGAGGTTGAGAGTGAGTTTGTTGCTTAAAATCCATTTATTGACTTGTTTAAGTTCTTCATTGACACTACTAATTAGATCATGAATATTTGGTCCACTTAGTATCAGGTTGCTATCATCCGCAAATAGCGTGAATTTTAGAGTGTTACTACAATTGATAAAGTCATTTATGAAAAGTAGAAAAAGATAAGGGCCTAAAATTGACCCTTGTGGTACACCATGTTTGACTGTGAGTGTGTGAGATTTTTGTTTATTATAATAGACAAATTGTGATCTATTGCTAAGGTATGTTTTAAACCATTTATTTGCCATTCCTCTAATTCCATAACTGTCTAATTTATCCAAGAGGATGTTGTGGTCGACAGTGTCGAATGCTTTGCTGAAATCTAAAAAAACTGCAATGGAATACTGATTGTCATCAAAAGCCCTTAGGATGCGCTCAGTGAAGGAAATGAGTGCTGTTTCTGTGGACTTTCCCTTCGAGAAGCCGAACTGGGAGTCATTTATGATGTTATTGTCACCGCAAAATCTGTTTAATCTTGTAAAAGCAAGTTTCTCTAGAATTTTGCTGAATCCAGAGAGGAGGGAAATAGGTCGATAATTAGAAATCTTGCTTTTGTCACCTGATTTGAAAATTGGAATGACTTTAGCCATTTTCATTTTGTCGGGGAAAATTCCTTCTCGAAATGAGGCATTGAAAATGTCAACCATTACAGGAGCAATTGCATGAGATATTTTTTTTTATTAGCATCATCGGTATGCCATCAGGTCCTGGTGAGCATTCTTTCATTGATTTAACAGCATTGATAAATTCTGATTCACAGATTGGCGCCATTGCCATGCTGTTTCTTTGGTGACCATGTAAGAAACGTTTAAATTCATTATCATCAGCAGTTGGATTATTAGCAAGTCGTTTTGTTGCATTATCAAAGTGGTTATTGAACGCTTTTGAAATTTCTGCAGCATCATTGGTTAACCTACTGTTTAGATTAAAATTGTTTATATTG
>NW_028234434.1:25133308-25140808 GCF_977035675.1 Penaeus japonicus
AAAAATAAAAATTTTGTTGTTTTTAATCAAATTGTTATTATTACTATAAATATTGTTTTAAAAACTTTTTTATTTTTCAAAATATTGCTTTTTTATACAATATTGCTATCTTTACTATCAATATTGTTATTTTTATCAATTGCTAAATTAAATCAATATTGTATCATTATATCAATTTTGTTATTATTCTTCAATTTGCTACCCTTACTATCAAATTGTTATTATTACTATCAATTGTTATTATTCTATCAAATTTTTTATTTTACTATCAATATTGTTATTATTACTATCAATATTGCTATTTTTACTATCAATATTGTTATTATTACTATCAATATTGCTTATCTTACTATCAATATTTTATTATTACTATCAATATTGTATCATTACTATCAATATTGTTATTATTACTATCAATTTTGCTATCTTACTATCAAATTGTTAGTATTACTATCAATTTTGCTTTCATTACTATCAATATTTTTATTATTACCTCTAATATTGCTATCATTAAAATCAATATTGTTTTATTACTATCAATATTGCAAATATTACTAATCAATTTGTTATTATTACTTCAATATTGTTTTCATTAACTATCAAAATTGTTATTATTACTATCAATATTGCTATATTACTATCAATATTTGTTATTATTACTATCATTATTGCTATCATTACAAATCTATTGTTATTAATTACTATCAATTTGTTATTATTACTATCAAATTGCTATCATTACTATAAAATATTGTTTTTAAATTCTATCAATATTGTATTTTACTATAAAATTGCTTTTATAACTATCAAAATTGTTATTATTACTATCAATATTGTTATTATCACTATTAATATTGCTATCATTGCTATCATTACTATCAATATTGCTATCATTACTATCAATATTGTTATTATTACTATCAATATTGCTATCATTACTATCAATATTGTTATTATTACTATCAATATTGCTATCATTACTATCAATATTGTTATTATTACTATCAATATTGCTATCATTACTATCAATATTGTTATTATTACTATCAATATTGTTATTATTACTATCAATATTGCTATCACTACTATCAATATTGTTATTATTACTATCAATATTGCTATCATTACTATCAATATTGCTATTATTACTATCAATATTGCTATCATTACTATCAATATTGTTATTATTACTATCAATATTGTTATTATTACTATCAATATTGCTATCATTACTATCAATATTGTTATTATTACTATCAATATTGCTATCATTACTATCAATATTGTTATTATTACTATCAATATTGTTATTATTACTATCAATATTGCTATCATTACTATCAATATTGTTATTATTACTATCA
Organism: Penaeus japonicus; assembly: GCF_977035675.1. Lineage (NCBI taxonomy): Eukaryota > Metazoa > Arthropoda > Malacostraca > Decapoda > Penaeidae > Penaeus > Penaeus japonicus. Next base: position 25,134,673 of record NW_028234434.1, read on the forward strand.
ATATTGTTATTATTACTATCAATATTGTTATTATTACTATCAATATTGCTATCATTACTATCAATATTGTTATTATTACTATCAATATTGCTATCATTACTATCAATATTGTTATTATTACTATAAATATTGCTATCATTACTATCAATATTGTTATTATTACTATAAATATTGTTTTTTTTTTACTATCAATTTGCAATCACTACTTTTTATATTGTTATTTTTATTAATATTTTATTTTTATTATTTCATATTTTGTTATTTTTAAATATCAATATTGCTATCATTACTATCAATATTGTTATTATTACTATCAATATTGCTATCATTACTATCAATATTGTTATTTTCATTGTTGCTGTTATTGGTATTGATATCATTATTATCTTTATTATAACTTTTATCATCATCATATTCTTATTAATGATATTCTATTATGAAATTAGTAAATAGATAAACAAATAAGTGAATAAGTGAAATAATGAATAAATAGATAAATAGATGAATAGACATTTACAAATGAAGGAACAAAGACAATATTTGATAGATGAGTGAATAAAGAGATATATGAAGAAATCGATATAGATCTCTCTCTCTCTCTCTCTCTCTCTATGTATATAAATATTTATATATTTTTTATATATATATATATATAATATATTATATATATTTATATATATTTATGTATATATATTTTAAAATTTTTTATTTATATTTATATATATATATACACATACACACATACACACATATATACATATATGTGTGTGTGTGTGTGTGTATGTGTGTGTGTATGCGTGTACGTGTGTATATATGTGTGTGTGTGTACATGAACAAATAAAACAATAGACATATAGATTAGTAATTAAGTAAATAAGTAAATAGACCAACAAAAATTATTTAGCTAAACTCGCAACAACAGAAAAGAAAACTTGAAAATTAGCCATTTAACCTGATCAACATTCAAGAAACGAAATTAAATTACCTCCTTTTCGCTCTTAAGTAATAGTAATTAATTTCGAGTTAAGTGTCCTTTCAAGAAGACTGCATTAGGAAAATAATGAAAAAGAATAAAAGAAAATTAAGGTAGACACGTAGAGAAACAAGAAGAGAGAAGGTTTGATAATGATGGTGGTGGTGATGATGGTGGTGATGGTGATGATGATGATGATGATGGTGTGGTGGTGATGGTGATGTGATCGTGATGATGATGATGATGATTATGGTGATGGTTATCGTGATGGGTATGATGATGATTATGATGATGGTGATAAGAAGGAGGAGGAAGAGGAGAATGGTGATGATGAAGATGAAGATGATGATAATGATGATGAAATCATTATTATTGTTATTATTATTATCATTAGTACCATTATCATCACACACACATACGGACACATATGACGAGATGGAGGAGATGGAGAAAGGGGTGGAGGGGGGTGGAGGGGGTGGGGGGGGGGTCATTCAATCTATCCCTGTCCTGTGTCCGTAACTAAACTTTATGGTTTGCTCTAAGTGCGTGCACATGTATGTAATTTGCGTTTATGACATGTACACGGCTTGTACTTATTGCCTACACCACAAGCTACCTGTACGTGTTTGTGTGTGCTTGTGTATGATTGAGAGAGAGAGAGAGAGAGAGGGGGGGGGGGTGGAGTGAGAGAGAGATTGAGAGAGAGAGCGAGAGAGAGAGAGAGAGAGAGAGAGAGAGAGGGAGTGTAGAGGGAGAGAGAGAGAGAGAGAGTGGGGGATGGGTGGAGAGAGATTGTGAGAGAGAGCGAGATGGAGAGAGAGGGGATGAGAGAAGAGAGAGGGGAGGAGAGGCGAGGGGGAGAGAGAGAGAGAGAGAGAGAAGAGAGAAGAGGGGAGAGAGAGAGGAGAGAGAGGAGTGAGAGAATAGAGAAGAGAGAGTGGGGTAGAAAGGGAGGAAAGAGAGAGAGAGAGAGAGAGAGTGTGAGTACACGTTTCAATTCTTGCGTTTATATATGTATGAGTGAGTAAGTGAATGAATGAATGAATGAGTGTGTGTGTGTGTTTGCCTTTATGTGTTTTTTTCTGGATTTCATTTTTGACACATTCATATAATTTGCTGTTCTTATCTTAATGATCACACAACACCTTGCATAAAAAATAATTAATGGGAATTAATAACAAACCAAAATATGATATACATGTCCAAAAGTCTCAGCATTCTTAGACCATAAACTCATTTAGAAAAAAAAAAAAACTTATAAAACCAAAGATAATCACGTTCAGAGAAACGTTATCTAACTTATATAGCGCAGAACAATAGATCCATTTATAATGTTGTGTAATTATTATTTTTTTTTTTCCTGACACATGATAACCGGCATGTGTCGAGGCGCACAGTTATAACCATTTAACATTTACCAAAGGTCATTTGAGAGTGAAAGTTGGGCTAGAGTCCGTTAACAGGAAGATATATATAAAAAAAGGTCAATGAGCATATGTGCATATTGCAATTTATGTATTGTGTAATGCAAGTTCACATGTCAGTGAGAGGGAGGAAAAAAAAGTACGACAATATACCGTTCATACATACGATAGCCTCGAAGATTTAAAAACACGTGTTGCCACATTGCGTTTTTGTGATAAATTATAACACTGTTGTTTAATATTGGTGGATTTATAACTGTTAAATGTGAGACTTATTTTGATGCTGTTTTTTTACTTGTTTATTATTTTTTTCTACTAAGAAATAATACTTATTATGGAGATGCCGTGAATTGTGAGCAATGTTATCATTCATCTGACAGCTATTATTAGTGTTGCCCTTTTAAGGTCTGGTCTTTTATTTTCTCATTCTTATAAAAAAAGTGTTAATTGATATTTTCCATGAGTCTAAATCCTCAAGAACAATAACACTGTTCAAATTAATTCAGCCGATTGTAATCTCGCTTTTACTTATAGTTAGTGAATACATTAATCAAAAAGATTAATGATTTTGACGTTAACTTCAGGAACAACTTCATATCTTGTTTAAAAACATTAACACGCAGAACCCAATTAAGATATTAATTAAGGAATTAGAAAACTATATAGATACAATCAAAGTATTCAATATTGCCCAACTTAAACACATTTATGCGAATATACATACATACACACAAGCACAAAAACAGACACACACGTACATAAGCACACACACACACACATACACACACACACACACACACACACACACACATGGAGACAATAGCTAATTTTAAAGTTAACTATTAATTAATTTGAATTAAGGAATTTTACTTTACGTTTTTGAAAACTTTCAGATAATGAAATGACAGTATGATGATAACAATAATGAAAAAAAATATATAAATAATTATAATGATAATGATGACGATAACGATAATGATAATAATAATGATCATAACAATGATAATAATGGTAATGCTAATAATAGTAATTACAATAATAGTGATAGCGACGGTGATAATAACAACACTAATGATAATAATAATAATAATAACAATGATAATTATAGGCCTACTTACTGCATTTAATCCAGAATTGCAAACACTCTCATAATCCTTAGTCAGCTCACAGGCTGATTATATCTGTAAAGATTTTAATGATTTTCCGATGCAAAGTGCAAGAACATAAGTAGTTCAGGTCTAATGAGATTAGTATAAATTAGAACGACTATGAGATTAAATTCGTAAGGAATATTATCACTTTTATCAATATTTGTATTCTTATTATTACCATAATTATTATTATCGTAATTATTTTCATTATCATCATGATTTTTGTTATTATCGTTATCACCATTATTATATTAGATATATAATTACTAAGCATCATATTATTTTGTATATAAACAGTAAACGTAAATTTAATAAAATAAATTTGCGAGAAATCTGACATGATTTAATTGCAATTACAGTAAACATATAGAACTAAATAGATGCATTGAAAAGTAAATTAATAAAAAAAATAAGGTATCACACGAAAAGCCAAACTGATCATGCACAGGAATATGGATATTGAAACATGGCTGATCATGCGTCATGCACTAACGGCCGGAAGTACATGCACAACTGCACACGCGATCGCAATACACATACTCACTCACTCCCCGTCGCAAATAGAGGTACGTACATGCATCACCAATAAGCGAAGATACACAAAAAGAGACACGCACACACTTTCTCTCTCTCTCTCTCTGTCTCTCTCTCTCTCTCTCTCTCTCTCTCTCTCTCTCTCTCTCTCTATCTATCTATCTATCTCTCGCTTTCTCATTCTCTCTCTCTCTCTCTCTCTCTCTCTCTCTCTCTTTCACACATACATAAATGTACATACTTCGTCAACACAACACATACACACACACACACACACACACAAACAACACAAATAAACAAAAAAACACACACACACACACACAAACAACACACACACACACACACACAAACAACACAAACACACACACACACACAACACACACACACAACACACACACACACACAAACAACACACACACACACACGCACACACAAACAACACACAAACACACACACACACACACACACATACACACACAAACACACACACACACAACACACACACAACACACACACACAAACACACACACACAAACACACAAACAACAACACACAAACAACACACGCACAACACACACACACACACACAACACACACAAACAACACACACACACAAACAACACACGCACACAACACACACACAAACACACACACAACACACACACACACACACACACACACACACACACACGTGAGTGAACCGTAACCACAGGAAGCGCAAACGAGACGGCGACAGCATCCTAATCTAAAACGTATCCAGATTTCTCAGTCAAACGGCATCGTCATCTAAACCGTATCCAAAATTCTCAGTCAGACAGCGTGGGTGACAGTAACCGATCTAAGGGTCTGTGTTCAGTCATACGTGTAATTGTTATTTATGGATAAAGGAAGGAAAGAATGAAGGAGGGAAGGGATGAAGGAGGGAGGTAAGGAGGAAGAAAAAGCGGGAAGGAGGGGTGGAATAAGGGAAGGAGGGAGGGAATGAGGGGAAGTAAAAGGAGAGAAGAAAGGAGAGAAGAAAAGAGAGAGAGAGACTGAGATAGAAAGAGAGAGAGAGAGAGACTGGAACTGAGTGAAGAATAGAGGAGTGGAGGGAAGAAGGGGGGGGAGATATGACGGAGAGAGGAGGAGGACCCTGAGAAGAGTAGAGGACTGAGATGAGGGAAGAATTGATGTATAATTTGACTATGACGTATGACAGATGAATGCCTTGAGAGTGAGTGTAACTTGAGAGAACTGGAATACCTCTTAGAAGGGGTGGAAGAGAGTGTTGATGAGGAATATAGGAGTAAGGAGAGAGCATGAGGATAGGAGGTAGACTTATATTTAAAAGATAGAAGGATAGTATAAATGAGGGGGGAGGAATAAGATCTAAGAAAGAGAAGAAAGAGCTAGGAAGAAAGGTGTAAATGTATTGAAAGAATTGGTGTATACAAGAATTATAATATAAAATCATTAAAGTTTTATGTAATTTAAAGAATGTTGATAAATGGTAAAAGAGTAAATATATCATAAAAGATTGATATGAAATTTTGTAAACTATGTAAATATGATAATAATTAAAATATTTTTTTTTAGGGTAATATTAATAATTTTATATAATTATTAAATAGAACAATTATAAAATTCAAATATTTTAAAAAAAATATATCCTATTGTTAATAATAAATTTTAGGGACATCATTAATAATAAATTTAAAAATTTTGAAATAAATTATAACTTTGGATTGTTAATGGAAATATAAAAAAGGAAATATATAAAAGATTTTTTAATTTTGTAATGTGTTAATTTTTTGTAAAGAGTTATTTAGATCAAAAGAAAAAAAAATGAATAATTTAAATGATTTAATTCATGTTGAAAAAAATAAATTATAGGTGTGAACATATATGATATGTTTAAAAGTTAAAAGACTGAAAGAATTTGTTGATTGATTGGTAGTTTAATTTAAGTGTATGTTAAATAATGTAGGTACATATGGGGTTAAAGTAAGTTATGAAAGATGGTAGAATATACATAAATAGATATATAAAGAAATAAGAAATAAAAAATGTTT
>NW_028234434.1:25153308-25155808 GCF_977035675.1 Penaeus japonicus
CAAACCCACCCAACCACCCACCAAACCCACCCAACCACCCACCCAACCACCCACATACCCACCCAACCAACCCACCAAAACCCACCCACCCACACAACCATCCATCCAACCACCCAACCACCACCCACCCAACCACCTAACCACAACCACCCACCCACCCAACCACCCATCCACCCACCCACCCAAACAACCCACCCACCTACCCACCCAACCAACCTCCCAACCAACCATCCACCACCCACACACCCACCCTCCCACCCACACACCCAACCATCCACCCAACCACCAACCCAACCATCCAACCACCCAACCACCCACCCAACCCACCCAACCCACCTACCCAACCAACCATCCACCCACCTACTCACCGAACCACCCACGTTAACCCAACCACACCACCCCCCCCCCCCACACCCAAACAACCATCCAACTATCCACCCATCCAACCACCTACCCACCCAATCACCCACCCACCCAAACAACCATCCACCACCCACCCACCCAACCATCCAACCAACCACTCAACCATCCACCCAACCACCCAATCCCTCAAGCACCTTAATCAGTATGACCACACTTGACCTGTGATCGCTCGTCTGCGATAGGTAGGAACCTAAGGATGAGCTCCGTGACCTTTGACCTCGGATATGCCTGGCTGGGTGTCAGGTGAGAGTTGGATTTTCTTTGTTGTTGTTGTTTTTATTGTTTTGTTGAGTTGTCTTTCGTGTTGTTTTGTTGTGATGTGTTTGTGATGTTGAGTTTGGTATCTTCATGATTGGTGTTGTTATTATCATTGTTATCGTTGGTATTATCAGAATTTTTTTCTGTGTTTCTTTTTCGTATCGTTATCATTATCGTAATTACTATTACTATCAATACTGTTATTATCATGATCATCATTATCTTTGTTATCATCATCCTTATCATTTCATTTTTACTATCATCATCATTGGTATTTTTACTGTTATCATTATTATTGTTATCTTTATCATTGGTATTATCAGTGTCATTATCACCAGCATTACCATGATGATAATGATGACAATGATAAAAATAATGATATTGAGAATGACTACGATGATTTTGATAATGATGATAATGATAATGATAATAGTAATTGTTATCATCATTAGTATCATTATTATGACCAACATCATTATTATGATCATTATTATTATTATAATCATTGTATTTGTTAGTATTGTTGTTGTTGCAGCTATTGTCATTATCATTATCATCATCATCATTATCAATATTTTGTCATTATCATAATCACTACCATTATCATTATTACTATCACCATTATGATAATGATCGTAAATGTCATTATGATAGTTATCATTATTATTGTCATTATCATCATTATTATCTCCATTATTGCTACCATTATCCCTATAATCATTACCATCATTATCATTATCATAATCCTAACTAATATCATCATTAACATCAATATCGTTATCACCCTCATCATCATTTCTCATATACCTATTCATCTAATTCTATCTCACCTCTTAAAAAAAAAAAAATAAAAAAAATAAAATAAAATAAAGCACATTTCATTTCAAGATTCAATTCCGATTTCCCAGAACATCCGGGACCCAAGCCAGCACCCGGGACCTGAATGGGCAAGTAAGTACATAGCGAAATTCGTTGGGACTTTCACAACGAACTTGGTTGGGCGTTCGAGTCTATAAGGAGAGGGCCAAATATGAGATTCGAATTATTCTCGTTTCTCTCTCTTGGTTTTTGTGTTGTTTGTGTGTCTCTTTTTCTCTCTCTTTCTCTCTGCTTTGTCTGTGTGTTTCTTTCTCTCTCTTTCTCTTTGCTTTCCTGTGTGTTTCTTTCTCTCTCTTTCTCTCTGTTTTGTTTGTGTGTTTCTTTCTCTCTTTTTCTCTCTGCTTTGTCTGTGTGTCTCTTTCTCTCTCTTGCTCTCTTTGGTCGGTATGCTTGTCTGTTTTTTCTCTATTTTTGTGTCTGTGTTTCTGTCTGTGTTTTTATGTGTTTGGTTGCTTCGCTTTTTTTCTGTCTGTCTCTCTTTATATTATAAAACATTATAACTTTTACAACATTTCCCTTCCATATCACCATCCACCCACACCATCCTCCCCCTCTCCTCCCACCTCTCCCTCCCCTTCTCGCACCCACAATCCACCACTAATTTCCCCCTCTCCCCTATCCTTTCCACCTTTACCTCCCTCTCACCCTACCACCACACATCCCTCCCTCCAACCATTCCTCCCATCACTCCACCCCTCCACCTCCTCAAACCCGCCGCCCTCCCAACCCTCCCTCCCTCCCACCCTCCATAATTTCTCCCCCCTTCTCCCCTTTCCTTTCCCTCCTTACCTCCCCTCCCCGCTGCCTCTGCAACTTCTCCCCTCGTCTTTACAACCCGTTTGCGAAACACAGTGATAATCCAACATCAGAACTTCGCCTTAATTATATATTATCGTCAACCTGCATTAAAAGCACACAAAGCGAACCAGGTGTATGAAGG
>NW_028234434.1:25160808-25164507 GCF_977035675.1 Penaeus japonicus
AAAAAAAGCGTGTATTTAAGATCACTTACAAGGCCTTACACGTACGACCACGTCTGCACGACCGCTACTTCGCCACGACACACGAGACTAGATGGAAGAGGGGCAAGAGGGGGATCGGGGGGGAGGGGTAGGGGGGGATAGGGAAGGAAATGGGAGGGAGGTGAATGGGTTAGGGGTAGGACGGGGGAATGAGGGGGGGTAGAGAAGGCTGATGGGAAGAGGGAGGGTGGGTGAAGGGGGAATGGGAGGGAAGGGAGGGAAAAGGGGGAGCGGGAGGAGGGGGATGGAGAGGGAATGGGAGAAGGGGTGGAAGTAGGGAAGAGGGGACGAGGGAATGGAGGGAGAGGGAGGGATGGGATAGGAGGGTGAGAAGGGTAAGATAAGAGGGCAGAGGGAGGGGGAAGGGAAGGGGAAGGGAAGAGGGAGGGATGAAAGAGGGAAGGAAGGAAGTAGGGGAGTGTGGGAGGGAGTAGGAGAGGTGGTGGGAAAAGGGAGGGAGGGAGGGAGGAAGGAAGGAAGTTAAAAAGAGAGGGAGGGGGTAGGGATTTTAAGAGAAGGAGGGAAAGAAAGGGAAGGAAGGAAGGGAATGTGAATACGTAAAGAGGAGGATGAGGGATAGGAAGAAGGAAGGGAGGAAGAGGGAAGGGAAGGAGGGAGGGCGGACGGAATGAGGGAGGTGGAAGGGAAGGAGGAGTGAAAGAGGGTACAACAGAAACAGTGAAGAGATGAGAAGGAAGTGAGAGAGAAAGAAAAAAGAAAGGAAACATATGAAGAAGGAAAACTGGAGGAGAAGAAGAGAAACAAAGACAGCAGAAGAAAGAAAGAAGGGTGGAGGGATATTACGAGGAAAAAATGATGGATAAAGAGGAAGAAGCATATATAAAAGAAAACATAAGGATAAGAAAACGTGGAAGGAAGGTAAAATTAGAAGTGATACGGATGAAGGTAAGAAAAAAAAAATAAAATAAAAAAAAGACAAAAAATAAAAAAAATATTATATATATATATTTTATATATCATATATATACTCTATAGTATATATAATGTATTAGAATAAGATATATATATATAGAGAGAGAGAGAGAGAAGAAGTGAGAGTGAGAGTGAGGAGAGAGAAGACGAGAGTAGAGAGAAAGGAGATTGTTTGCATAGATAGAGAGCGTGAGACAGAAGATAGAGAAATGAGAGTGAGAGAGAAGAGATAAGAAGACAGAGAAAGACAGAGAGAGAGAATGTGTAGGAATGGGGGGGTGGGAGAGAGAGAAAAAAAAGAGAACTGCATTAAGATAATCTCTTTTCGGAAACCGAAGCCGGAAGACCGATTGTCTGTTACGTATTCCTTAAGTCCGGCGGTCGGAGTGCGTTACTGATATCTGTCGAGGGCTCATTTTTTGAGTTTTAGAGATTCTAGAGGAACTAAAATGATGAATTATTAAACGACTAATCGGTCTGTGTTTGAATGCTATACTGGATTTTATAGTTAATTGCCGATACTTTCTGCTGATTCATTATTATTTTTCATCATCATCGTTTATGTACTCTCTTCCCTTATATCATTACTTTTATTTTCATTCTTCCCAATCCTCCATCCCTCTCGCTTTCTCTCTCTTTCGCTCACCTCTCCTTCCTCCCTCTCTTCCCTCTCCTTCCTCATCCCTTCCTCTCTAAATAAAATACAAACACATAAAACAAACATACCATTCGCAGGATGACAAATACAAACATCCAATGAAGAAAGTCCCTTTGAATTCTAAAAGCCGACGTCAGGAATTTTGTTCAATAACCCAAGCCTGTTTTGTTTACAAACAAGTCATAAAAACGGCTTTTCAATTACTATTCTGTTCTCCTCTTTCGTCCCTGACCGGAAGTAAAGGAGAGGGAGAAGAAGGAGAATAAGAAAAGGCTAGAGGAAGAGGAAGAGGAAGAATAAAACGAGTAGTAAGAGTTGAGTAAGAAAGGAAGACTTAAAGATGAATAGATAGAGAAAGGATGTAAGAATACTGGAGAAGAACACAGCGACAGTGAAAGAGAGACAAAAGAAAGTAAGCAAACATTGTCATAAAGTAAAGAGAAGAGAGAAATGAGTTCAACATAGAAAAACAAACACCTAAAGTAAGCAATAGAGATGTATGAGAATAAAGGTAATAATACAATACTATAAATATCTATTCTCAATTCAACAACAACTAAACAACAAAAAAAAAAAAAAAAAAAAAAAAAAAAAAAAAAAAAAAAAAAAAAAAATCAACAGACCTCTTTTTTTAGTCAAATGTAATCAACAAGAATAACAAACACACTGATGACAAATACACCAAGGCACAGTATACTTGTCTCGCATACAAAGACCACGGACCAATGGTTTAGTGATCATATCATGTACTTAATTAAGAGGTGTTTAGTGAAACGGTTAACACTCACTGATTCTAGTGCTGGTCTGTGCGATTACCGACTTGGGAGGAGAGAGGGGAAAGGGAGGGAGGGGGGAGGGAGAGAGAGGAGAGAGAGGGGGAGAGAGGGAGGGGGAGGGGGGGAGAGGGGGGAAGGGGAGGGTGAGGTATGAGAGGGGTAGGGGTGGGGTTGGAGAGGGATGTGAGGGAGAGGAGGAGGGAGAGTGAGGGGGAGACGGAGAGGGAGGGGGGGTGAGGAAGGGAGAGGAGGTGGGAGAGGGAGAAAGGGAGGGGGGGGAGAGGGAGGCGACGAGAAGGGAAAAGGTGGGGGATGGGTCGGGAGGAGAGAGAGGGAAGGATGCGGTAGGGGGGCGGGAGGGACGGGGGTCGGGAAAGGAGAAGGGACGTGAGGGAGAGCTGAGAGCGGAGAGGGAGAGAGGGAAAGGGAGGGAGAGGAGAGGGAGGGGGAGAGGGATGGGGGAGAGAGAGGAGGGAGGGGGGAGAGAGGGGGAGGGGGAGGGAGAGAGGGGGAGGGGGGGAGAGGGGAGAGGGAGGGGAGAGAGGGGGAGGGAGAGAGAGAGAAAGGAAGAGAGAAAGAGAGAGAGAGAGTGAAGGAGGGAGAGCGAGTAAATTAAAAGGAGGAAGGGAGGAAAAGAGAGAGAAAGAGAGAGAAGAAAAGAAAGATAAAAGAGAAAAAAAAAACAGAAATAAATAAGCCAAGAAAACAAAAACACCGAGCACACCGGATACATAATGCATAACATGGGAACGTGAAAAAAAAAAAAAACGCCCCTAAGAACATCTCTGATTAAGGAGGGGGGGTAGCGAGGGGGGGAAGGGGTATTTTTAGCAAGAGTGGGTACATGGGTATGCGGATATGGGAAAAGGCGATTAAACGTGGGATTACTCATGTAATCATTATCATCATCATTGTTACTATTATCATCATCATCATTATCATAACAAAATAATAATCTCAACATTATTGTCAATATCATCATCATTATGATAATTATCATCAATATTATCATCAATATCATCATTATCATTGTCACTATAATGAGATGATCATTACTAAAAAATATAATTAAAATCATAACGTATTTATATATATATATATATATATATTTTTTTTTTTTGGCCGATGTGTGCAATGATCACACGCAACAATATAACAACAACAATAATAAACACAACAACACTTAATTAAAAACTTGATTAATTAATGATAAACCACTCTTGCAATAAATTTACTGGTCGTTAGTAGTGTCTGATAACCATTAAAAAAACAAGTACCTATTCTGTGTTTGTT
>NW_028234434.1:25169607-25174607 GCF_977035675.1 Penaeus japonicus
CTCCACATTCTCCTCCGCCCCCTAATCCACCTCCATCCTCTTCCACATTCTTCTTCCTCCTCTCCCTCTTCCTAATCCATATCCACCTCCCCACCTCCATCCACTTCCACCTTCCTCCTCCAGCTCCACATCCTCCTCCTCCCCCTAATCCACTCACTCCACTTCCACCTTCCTCCTCCGCTCCCTAATCCACTTCACTCCACTTCCACCTTCCTCCTCCACGCCTACCTCAGAGGGTCGATGACTCGGTTCAATCCAGACACACGTATCGGCGCTTCAGGGTTCTTTGAACATAAATAACTCCCTCGTCCGGTTCACCATAAGTGTGAAGTGTGAAGTGTTGTCGAAGAGGTACTTGCTCTTCCACCACTCCCCCCCCCCACACACATTATTTGACCTAGCTGTCTCCTTCTCTTCCTCCACTCCTCTGATTCGTCTCCATTACTCCTCCTTCTTAATCCACCTCCAGAATCCACTTCCATATGTTCTCCCCCATTTCCCCTCCCCCTCCTTCTCCACCCCTTCTCTTCCAACTTACTCCAACTCCATTACCTTCTTCATCACTTCCTCCCCCCACTTAATCCAGCTCTCTCCTTCTCTTCCTCCACTCCTCTGATTTCCCTCCACCACTCCTCCTCTTTTAGTCACCTCCTGAATCCACTTCCACATGGTCTCCCCCTCCTTCCCCCCCATTCTTTTCCACCCCTTCTTTTCCAGCTTACTCCACCTCCATCATCTTCTTCACCACTTCCTCCAATTCTCTCCTTCTCTTCCTGCACTCCTCTGAATTACCTCTACCACTCCTCACTTTTTAGTCACCCAAATCCACTCCCATATGGGCTCCCCTATTTCCTCTCCCCCTCCTTCTCTACCCCTTCTTTTCCAACTTACTCCACCTCCATCAACTTCTTCACCACTTCCTTTCTCGTCCTCAGCTGTTCCAGCATAAGGACAGCGTGAAGTGTTGAAAAGGATTTGCTTGCTTGCTTGCTTGTTTATGTTTTTATGTTGCTTGTTTGGGTTTGTTTGTTGTGTTATCTAGTTCTTGTTTTTCTTGGTGATTTATTATTATTATTATTATTATTATTATTATTATTATATATATATATATATATATATATATATATATATATATATATATAATTTTTTTTTTTTAAGAGAGAGAGAGAAGTAGAGAGGTTGAGTGAGAGATTTGATTTTGATTTTGAAAAGTTTATTCATACTATATACAATATATGAACATGAATACCTTGGTTTGTACAGCAGTTCATGTTATATTCTGAGACATACATTGATGGTGAAACATACATTATGATGAGCCTATCAATTGATATACTAGAGCGAAACTATGCATCGGAATTAGTAGTACATAAATATCACTCTAAGAAGGCCTTGCAATTTTATCTATTACAGGAAAAAATTCTTGTGTTTACGGAATATGTCTGATGAAATGCCGTCCTCTATAAAGGATGTTGCAATACTGTGCAATACTGTACAAAGTTCCATGTACATTCTTTTCACGAAAATCTTCAGTCAGAGGACATAGTGTTCAAAGGTGAGAGAGAGAAAGAGTGAGTGAGAAAGAGAGAGAAAAAGAAAAAGACAGAAGGAGGAAAAGAGATTTAGAGAAAGATAAACAGATAGAGAAAAAGAGAAAGAGGAAGAGAGAGAGAGAGAGAGAGAGAGAGAGAGAGAGAGAGAGAGAGAGAGAGAGAGAGAGAGAGAGAGAGAGAGAGAGAGAGAGAGAGAGAGAGAAAGAGGAAGGGAGAGAAAAAAATAACAGATAGAAGGGAGAAAGAAAGGCAGACAACAAGCAAACATAAAGATAGAAAGAGATATCCAGATTGATGAAATTAGAGGATAAGAGAGAGAGACAAACAGACAAACAGAAAGAGAATGGGAGAGAGAGAGAGAGATAGAAAAAAAAAACACAAAAAGAAAGAAAAAAAACAAAAAAAACAAGGCACCATATACGTAAACAAACAAACAAAACCGAGATCTTACACGGAAAATGTGCAAATTTAATCGTAAAAGCAAGTGGGGCGTTTACCATCTTCTCCCTCCCCCCTCCTCCTCCCCCCTTCCTCTAAAAGGGAGTCCAGACCCTTTAATAGAAGAAGAAGAAGAAAAAAGTGTTTAGCTTCATCCCCCCCCTCCCCCCTTTCCCATTCTCCCAGAAAACTCCCACTGATCAAAAAGAAGAAAGAAAATAAAAGAATCAAACCCTTTCAAGAAGAAGACAATAACAAACATAAGAGGAAAAGAAACACACACAAAAAAAAACAAAAAAAAAAACAAGACGAGTCCATGCATGCGCTTGCTCTGAGCGGTGCAACTTTGCAACTGTATCCTAAAGAGGGAACATCCGGTCATAAAATTTCCCATGAAAGGAAAACAGAGAGAGAGAGAGAGAGAGAGAGAGAGAGAGAGAGAGAGAGAGAGAGAGAGAGAGAGAGAGAGAGAGAGAGAGAGAGAGAGAGAGAGAGAGAAAAGAGGAGAGAGAGAGAGAGAGAGAGAGAGAGAGAGAGAGAGAGAGAGAGAGAGAGAGAGAGAGAAAGATAGATAAAGAGAGAGAGAGAGAGAATGAGAGAGAGAGAGAAAGAAAGAAAGATAGAGATAGATAGAGAGAGAGAGAGAGAGAAAGAGAGAGAAAGAAGAATTCAGAGGAAAACACGTTCTTCAAAATGGCGTGTTCCCAAGAGGTTTATAAGTCACGGATAACACCTGCATTTTCCCGTATGGTTTTGAATGCTCCTATGTAAGGAAATTCCAGAAGAAGGTATAATAAAATGATGATCACGATAAGAGTTGGAGTTTTGTTGTTCACACCAAATTGTATCCCGTTTTTAAAATATGTTTATGGGTCTTTGGTATAAGTTGTGTGTTTATGGATTTCTATAACGCGGGGTTTCTTATATACGGTCTTAAGATGACATATAGCATAGGCATAGACGATTCTTAGCTAACTGGAAATTAATATGTGAGTATATAGTATATAAGAAAGCATAAGGTATGACTTCAAGCAAAGTCTGTAATACATTATTTTTTATTATTTATTGTTAAAGTCTACCCTCGATTCCAAATTCGCCATTCAGCGTTGCCAACGTGTGATTCGCCTGTTTCGAAACATCTGCTCTCTTCATGCGTGTGTTTCGGGGTCGATATTGGCGGTTCATTAATTGGCAACGCTGAATAATGAAGATAATATGATAATGATGATAACAAAGGCAATAATGATGATAATAACATTAGTAGTTGTATCCACACCAGCAACTACAATTATGACACTAACAATGATGATAATGATGAAAACACATACACACACATACAAACACGCAAACACACAAACACACACACACACACACACAAACGAGCGTCCCAGATTGTTAACAAAAAAGAAAAGAAAAAAAAAACATTTCCAACACACGTTTCACAAACACCTGATGCTGACCAAAGTAGCCACGATTCCCAAAGCCAGAACTTACTGTAGGTTACCTTCTATGGTCTGTCTCCCCTGCTGGCGGTACCCTTAATCTCCCTCCCCCCCTCCTCCGGTCTTCGTTTCTCCCCAACCCCCCAACTCCCCCCCCCCCATCTCTCTCTTTTTTACCTTTCCTCTGTTCTGTCCCTCTCTCACTCCCCTTCACTTCACTTCCCTCTCATCTCTTCTGACCCTTCCTTCTTCCCCTTCACCCTATTCCCTAGCTTTATCAGGTCCCTCTCCCCCCTACCGTCCTACACCCTCCCTCCCCTCTCTAGCCTCCTCCTCCCCCTCCCTCCCCATTCCATCTCGGTCTCCTACCTTCTTACGCACTCCCTCTCCTATCCACCCTCTCACACCTTCAAATCCCCCTCACTCCCCTCTCCATCTCCCCCTCCCTCCTCTCTCAACTTCCCTCCCTCCCCCCTCTCAACCTCCCCTCTCCATCTCCCCCTCTCTACCTCCCCTCTCCATCTCCCCCTCCCTCCTCTCTCAACCTCCCCCTCCTTCCCTCACCTCTCAACCTCCCACCCTCCCCCCTCTCAACCTCCCTCCCTCCCCTCTCAACCTCCCTCCCTCCCCTCTCCATCTCCCCCTCCCTCCTCTCTCAACCTTTCTCCCTCCCCCCTCTCAACACCCCAACCCATCTTCCTACACCCTCCATCCCCACTCCAACCCCCTCCCTCCCCTCCCCTCCCTACGCTCCCGTTACTTCCCCTCCACCTTCCTCCTCCTCCTCCTCCTCCCCCCCACCCCCACCCCCAAACACCAACACCTCCCTCCCTCTCCCTAACCTCCTAACCCCCCTCCCCTCCCCCCAAAACACCACCACCCTTACCTACCCCTACCCCTCCCCCTCCCCCTAACCCCCCACCCCCAAACACCAACACCTTCCTCCCTCCCCCTAACCCCCTAACCCCCCTCCCCTATCCCCAAAACACCACCACCCCTTACCTACCCCTACCCCTACCCCTACCCCTACCCCTCCCCCTAACCCCCTACCCCCAAAACACCACCACCCCTTACCTAACCCTCCCCCTACCCCTCCCCCTAACCCCCTAACCCCTCCCCTCCCCCCAAAACACTACCACCCCTTACCTACCCCTACCTCTACCCCTACCCCTACTCCTACCCCTACCCCTCCCCTCCCCCTTCACAACACCACCACCTCTTACCATCACCCCTTACCTACCCCTACACCCCTATCCCTACACCCCTACACCCCTACCGCAGCGTCACACTTATTTAGCTCAAGTTTATTGCTGATCCACACTATCTACGGCAACCTGGACACTTTAGGGTTAACTCTGATATATTGTTTGTCCTCCCGAGTCACTTTACCGAGGCCGAAGATGGCGGGGAGTAAGTTGGGAGATGTTGAGATGCTTATGACCTCGTATTTTGGCTTTTTTAGGACTGATTCTGAATTGTTGCTGTTACTATCTTGTTTTTAATTATTATTGTTATTGTTGTATTCGTTATTAGTATTAGTATTGTTATTGTTATTAGTATTATCATC
>NW_028234434.1:25184607-25194607 GCF_977035675.1 Penaeus japonicus
AAGACACTCCCACCCACCTACCTACCTCCCCCTCCCCCCCACCTACCTCCCCCTCCAGGAGACACCCCCCCACCTACCTATCCCTCCCCCCCCACCCACCTACCCCTCCCCCCACCTACCTATCCCTCCCCCCACCCACCTACCCCTCCCCCCACCTACCCCTCCCCCCACCTACCTACCCCTCCCTCTCGAAGACACTCCCCCCCACCTACCTACCTCCCCCTCCCCCCCACCTACCTACCCCTCCCCCCACCTACCTATCCCTCCCCCCCACCTACCTACATACCCCTCCCCCACCTACATACCCCCCCCTCCCCCTCCCACTTCTTTCTAATAGTATGATAGGCCTAAAAATGAGATAAATTTTCGAGATAGGCTGATTCTTATCGTCTTTATTATAAAACTAATTACAGATTGCAATGTACGGGAAATTGAGTGCTGTGATTTATGGTTTATTCTTTGGATTAAACGAAGGTGAATTAACGGAAAATTTTGATGTTGTGGTTATCGCTTTTAACGTCAATTTTGTTCTTGTTTTTGTTGATATCATGGTTATTATCATGGTTATTATTGTTGGTGTCATTATCATCATTACTATCATCATCATCATCATTTTTGTTACTATTATTATCATTATTGTTATTACCATTATTATTATTTTTTATAATGATAATAATTATTATTATTATCATTATTATCATTATTATCATTATCATTATTATTATTATTATCATTACTATTATCATTATTATTATTATCATTATTATTATTATTATTATCATCATTATTATCATTATCGTTATAATTATCATCATCATCATTATTTATCATCATTATCAATATAATCATTATTCTCATTATCAGCATCATTATTATCATCATCACTATCATTACTCGTATTATTATTAGACAGAAACAAAGGTAAAAATAAATGACCTAATGAACAGATGACAAAAAAGAAAAAAAAAAGAAAAAGAAAATCAAATTAATAACATGAATAAATAAACAAATAGAACAGATAAAGGAATAAATAAATCCAATATATACAAGGATCTCGGCACACAATAAACACACACGTTTCTTACCAAAACAAACATCACGATTTTGGTGAGTCTGACCTGCCGATGCTCTGTTGTTTTGTTGTTTCTGTTTTGCTGTTATTATTAATGTTGGGTTTGTTGTTATTGTTGTTTTTGGTATGATTGTCATTGTTATTATTCTTTTCATTATCATCAGCGTTATTACTTATTATTATTATTATAATTATTATTATTATTATTATTGTTATTATCATTACTATTATTAGTATTACTCATATCATTAAGAGTATTATCATTATTATTACTATCATAATCATAGTTATCATTATCTTTATTATTACTATTATAATTATAGTTATTATTATCATTATTATCAATAATGAAATGATTTTCATTATCGTTATTACCGTCATTATCATTATCATCAATATATTACCATTATTGGTTTAACTATTATCATTATGATTATTGTTATTATCATTATCATTATGATCATCATTATCATCATTATCATAATCATCATTATTGTCATTATTATTATTATTATTGCTACTATTATTATCGGTATCGTAATAATGATAATGGTTATAATAAAAATGATAATAATAATGATAATGATAACAATACTGATAATGTTGATAAAATTAATAGTAATGATAATAATAATGATGATAGTGAAAATAATCATGATGATAATTATAGAGATAATAATGATAACTAATAATGCTAATTACGGCGATAATCTTAATGGCAATAATGATAATGATTATCATTACTGTCTTCTTCTTTTGGGGGGGGGGGGAGAGGGGAGGGGGAGGGGGCAGTCTTGTCTTATATACATTTTTTTTCTTTTTCTTTTCATTTTTTTTCCTTGGATGATAGGTTTCTTCATCACGATCTTCGAATGTTGGCGTTGTTCTGTCCCCTCCTCCTCCTTCTCTTCTTCTCCTTACTCTTTCTTCTCCTCCTTCTAATTCTCCTCTTCTTTCCCCTTCTACTCCTCCTCCTGCTGCTCCTCTTCCTATTCCTCCTCCTTCTCCTTCTCTTCTTCCTCCTCTTTCTCCTCCTCCTTCTCTTCTTCTTCCTTCTCTTTCTTCTCCTCCTTCTTTTCATCATCTTTCTCCTCCTCTTTCACCTCTTCTACTCCTCCTCCTGCTGCTCCTCTTCCTATTCCTCCTCCTCCTACTCCTCCTCTTCCTACTCCTCCTCTTCCTTCTCCTCCTACTCCTCCTCCTCTTTTTTCCACCCCTCCTCCTCCTCCTGCTCCTCCTCTTCCTCCTCCTAGTCCTTCGCCCCATCCTGCTCCTCCTCTTCTTCCCCCTCATACTCCTCCTCTTCCTTCTCCCTATCCTGTTCCTCCTCCTCCTCTCCCTCCTGCCCTTCCTCCTCATCCTGCCTCTCTTGCTCTTCATCCTATTCCTCCTGCTCCTCCTCTTCCTCTTCCTCCTCCTCCCCATCCTCCACCTACTCCTGTTTTTTGTTGCTATCATGGTTATTATCATGGTTATTATTGTTGGTGTCATTATCATTATTACTATCATCATCATCGTCATTTTTGTTACTATTGTTATCATTATTATTATTACCATTATTATTATCATTATTATCATTATTATTTTTATTATTATTATTGTTGTTATCATTATTATTATTACCATTATTATTATCATTATTATTATTATTATTATTATTATATTATTATCATAATTATTATTTGTTTTCATTATTATCATTATTAATATTATCATTACTATTATTATTATCACTATCATTATCATTAGTATTACAATTATCGTTATTATTATCATTATTATTACATTATCATTACTCTCACCATTCACATTATCATCATTGTTATTATTATCTTGTTGTTATTATTAGACCAGAAACAAAGGTAAACATAAATGACCTAATGAACAGATGACAAAAAAGAAAAAAAAAAGAAAAAGAAAATCAAATTAATAACATGAATAAATAAACAAATAGAACAGATAAAGGAATAAATAAATCCAATATATACAAGGATCTCGGCACACAATAAACACACACGTTTCTTACCAAAACAAACATCACGATTTTGGTGAGTCTGACCTGCCGATGCTCTGTTGTTTTGTTGTTTCTGTTTTGCTGTTATTATTAATGTTGGGTTTGTTGTTATTGTTGTTTTTGGTATGATTGTCATTGTTATTATTCTTTTCATTATCATCAGCGTTATTACTTATTATTATTATTATAATTATCATCATTATTATTATTGTTATTATCATTACTATCATTATCATTATCATATAATTATTATTTCTTATCATTACTATTATCATTATTATCAGCGTTATCATTATCTTTATTATTACTTTTATAATTATAGTTATCATTATTATTATCATTATCATTACTAATATCATTACAGTTATCGTTATCATTATCGTCATCATTATTATTACCATCAATATATTACTATCCTTGGTTTAACTATTATCATTATGATTATTGTTATTATCATTATCAACATCATTATCATCATTATCATAATCATCATTATTGTCATTATTATTATTATTATTACGATTATTATTATCATTATCGGTATCGTAATAATGATAATGGTTATAATTAAAATGATAATGATAATGGTAATGATAATGATAACGATACTGATAACGTTAATAATAGTAATAGTAATGATAATAATAATGATGATAGTGAAAATAATCATGATGATAATTATAGAGATAATAATGATAACTAATAATGCTAATTACGGCGATAATCTTAATGGCAATAATGATAATGATTATCATTACTGTCTTCTTCCTTTAGGGGGAGGGGGAGAGGGGAGGGGGAGGGGGCAGTCTTGTCTTATATACATTTTTTTTCTTTTTCTTTTCATTTTTTTTCCTTGGATGATAGGTTTCTTCATCACGATCTTCGAATGTTGGCGTTGTTCTGTCCCCTCCTCCTCCTTCTCTTCTTCTTCCTTCTCTTTCTTCTCCTCCTTCTTTCTCCTCTTCTTTCCCCTTCTACTCCTCCTCCTGCTGCTCCTCTTCCTATTCCTCCTCCTTCTCCTTCTCTTCTTCCTCCTCTTTCTCCTCCTCCTTCTCTTCTTCTTCCTTCTCTTTCTTCTCCTCCTTCTTTTCATCATCTTTCTCCTCCTCTTTCACCTCTTCTACTCCTCCTCCTGCTGCTCCTCTTCCTATTCCTCCTCCTCCTACTCCTCCTCTTCCTACTCCTCCTCTTCCTTCTCCTCCTACTCCTCCTCCTCTTTTTTCCACCCCTCCTCCTCCTCCTGCTCCTCCTCTTCCTCCTCCTAGTCCTTCGCCCCATCCTGCTCCTCCTCTTCTTCCCCCTCATACTCCTCCTCTTCCTTCTCCCTATCCTATTCCTCCTCCTCCTCTCTCTCCTGCCCCTCCTCCTCCTCTTCCTCTTTCTCATCCTTCTGTTCCTCCTCTTCCTCTTCCTCCTCCTCCCCATCCTCCACCTACTCCTGTTTTTTGTTGCTATCATGGTTATTATCATGGTTATTATTGTTGGTGTCATTATCATTATTACTATCATCATCATCGTCATTTTTGTTACTATTGTTATCATTATTATTATTACCATTATTATTATCATTATTATCATTATTATTTTTATTATTATTATTGTTGTTATCATTATTATTATTACCATTATTATTATCATTATTATCATTATTATTATTATTATTATTGTTATTATCATTATTATTATTATCATTATTATTATTATTATTATTATTATTACTATTATTATTATCACTATCATTACTCGCATTACTATTACAAACGTCATTATTATTACTATCACTTTCATTCTTATTATCATCATGATTATTGTTGTTATTAATACTCTTACTATTATTCTCATTATCATTACTCTCACCATTCACATTATCATCATTGTTATTATTGTTATCAATATTGTTGTTATTACCAAATTAGACAGAAACAAAAGTAAACATAAAAGAACAGATAAACAGATAAATAACCAGAAAAATAAATAATCAAGATAACAACATGAATAAATAAACAAATAGAATATATAAATCAATAAATAAATCCAATATATACAAGGATTTCACCTCACAATAAACACACACGTTTCTTACCAAAACAAACATCACGATTTTGGTGAGTCTGACCTGCCGATGCTCTGTTGTTTTGCTGTTTCTGTTTTGCTGTTGTTATTAATGTTGGTTTTGTTGTTATTGTTGTTTTTGGTATGATTGGCATTATTATTATTCTTTTTATTATCATCAGCGTTATTACTCATTATTATTATTATCATTATTATTATCATTATAACTATTATTATTATTATCATTATTATCATTATTATTATCATTATAATAATTATTATTGTTCTTATCATTACTATTATCATTATTATTATTGCCATCATCATCACTATTGTTATTATTACTTTTAACATTAAGATTGTTATCATTATTATTATCATTATCATTACTAATATAATTATAGTTATCGTTATCATTATCGTCATCATTATTATTACCATCAATATATTACTATCCTTGGTTTAACTATTATCAGTATGATTATTGTTATTATCATTATCATTATGATCATTATCATAATCATCATTATTGTCATTATTATCGTTATTATTATTACGATTATTATTATCATTATCGGTATCGTAATAATGATAATGGTTATAATTAAAATGATAATGATAATGGTAATGATAATGATAACGATACTGATAACGTTAATAATAGTAATAGTAATGATAATAATAATGATGATAGTGAAAATAATCATGATGATAATTATAGAGATAATAATTATAACTAATAATGCTAATTACGACGATAATCTTAATGGCAATAATGATAATGATTATCATTACTGTCTTCTTCCTTGAGGGGGAGAGGGGAGAGGGGAGGGGGAGGGGGCAGTCTTGTCTTATATACATTTTTTTTCTTTTTCTTTTTATTTTCATTTTTTTTCCTTGGATGATAGGTTTCTTCATCACGATCTTCGAATGTTGGCGTTGTTCTGTCCCCTCCTCCTCCTTCTCTTCTTCTTCCTTCTCTTTCTTCTTCTCCTTCTTCCTTCTCTTTCGTCTCCTCCTCCTTCTCTTCTTCCTCCTCTTTCTCCTCCTTCTCTTCTTCTTCTTCCTCCTCTTTCTCCTCTTGCTCCTCTTCTTCTTCCTCTTTCTCCTCCTCCTTCTGTTCTTCCTCCTCTTTCTCCTTCTATTTCTCTTCCTCTTCTTTCCCCTTCTACTCCTCCTCCTGCTGCTCCTCTTCCTATTCCTCCTCCTTCTCCCCCTCCTCTTCCTCCTGCTCCCCCTCTTCCTTCTCCTGCTCCTCCTCTTCCTCCTCCTAGTCCTTCGCCCCATCCTGTTCCTCCTCTTCTTCCCCCTCATACTCCTCCTCTTCCTTCTCCCTATCCTATTCCTCCTCCTCCTCTCTCTCCTGCCCCTCCTCCTCCTCTTCCTCTTTCTCATCCTTCTGTTCCTCCTCTTCCTCTTCCTCCTCCTCCCCATCCTCCACCTACTCCTCCTCCTCTTCCTCCCCCCTCCCACTTTTCCTCCTTCCCATCCTCCTCTTCCTCTCCTACCCCTTCTTCTTCTTCTTCATTTTCTCCTTCTTCTCGTTCGTAATTTACTTTCTGGATCGACTTTGGGATCAAAATTCTTCTTCTTGCTTCCCTTCCCCCCACCCCTCCCCCCTCCCCATACAATCCAAATATCGGTAAAGAAGATTGTTATTTTTCAAATTTCAATTACTAAATAAATTTTGTATACATTGAATTAAACGTCGAAGTAAAAAAATAAACAAAGACAAAATATAAAAAAACACGAATATATATATTGGTTGGGGGGGGGGGGGGGGGGGGGGGGTGGGGGGGGGGGGGGACAACATGGCGAGACGAGGACTGGCAACGAGCGCCGCCCCCAAGCGCCAAGGGATAACATGGATGCTACCGTATCAACTAAAAGACCCTTCGTTTGCAACTCTGACCCTTATTGCGCGAGTGAATATTGTGAAAGCGGGGGGAGTATTGGCGAGTGTCGAGTGAGCGATAGCCAAACTCACCTCTATTGATAGGTGGATCAAAGGCCCTTCTCCTCCTGGCCGTACCCCCTGATGATTGGGTCCTCGACGGGTATCCAATCGGGGGCATTTGAGACTTCGGATTGCCCACGAAATCTGTGTTTAAAAAGTGGTTTTGCTCAATTTAGTCGAAGCTCCTTGCTCTTTGCATTAATCGGCGTGGTTGCTTTGCAGGTGGAAGGAACCCTTTTATCTTTTCTTCTCTCTCTATTCTCTTTTTTCTTTTCTTCTCTCTCTCTTCTTCTCTTTATTTTTTTTTCTCTCTCTTCTCTTTCGTTGTCTCTTTTTCCTTCTTCGTCTTGTGTTTTTTTTTTCCTTTCTTCTTCTTCTGTTTTTTGGGGTTTTGTATTGTCTTCTCTGTTGTTGTTTTTTTTATTATTGGATTTTGTTTTAGTCCTTCGTTTTCATTAGAGAACGAAAACGAGAGAGAGTTGAAGAGAGTGACAGAGAGAATAGAATAGGAGGAAGAGGAGCAGATAGAGAGAACGAATGAGGAGTGAGAACGAAAAGAGTGAGAGAGAGAGAGAGAGAGAGAAGAGAGAGCGGGAAAAGAGAGAGAGAGAGAGAGAAAGAGAGAGAGGAGAGAGAGAGGAAGGATGATGAAGAGAGAGAGAGAGAAGAGAAGAAAAAGAGAGAGTGAGGGGAGAGCGAGAGGATGAGGAGAGGAGAGCGAGAGAGAGCGGAGAGAGAGAGGAGGGAGATGAGAGAGGAGAGAGGAGAGAAGAGTGGAGAGGAGAGTGAGGAGGAGAGGGGAGAGAGGAGATTGAGCGAGTGAGAGAGAAGAGTGATGAGAGAGGGAGGGAGGGAAAGGAAAGAGAGAAGAGTGATAAGAGAGGAGAGAGGAGTGAGAGAAGAGAGAGAGAAAGAAAAGAGGAGAGAGAGCGAGGTCGAAGAGGAGAGAGAGAGAGGGAGAGAGAGAGAGATGAGAGAGGAGAGAGAGAGGGAGAGAGAGAAGAGAGAGAGAGAGAGAGAAGAGAGAGATGAGCGAGAGAAATTGTGGAGAAGGGGGAGAGAGAGAGAGTGTGTCGATAGAGAGAGAGAGAGAAGAGAGAGAGAGAGAGGAGAGAGAGAGAGAAGAGAAAGAGAGAGAGAGAGGAGGGTGAGGGGAAAGAGAGGGAGAGAGAGAATGGTGAGAGAGAGAAAGGGAGGAGAGATGAGGAGAGAATGGAGGAGGAAAGAGAGAAAGGAAAGAATAGAGTGGAGAGGGAGAGAAGAGGAGAGAGGGAGGAAGCAAAAGAAAGAGAGAGAGAGAGAGAGAAAGAAAGAGAAAGAGAAAGAAAGAGAAAGAGAAAGAGAAAAAAAGAAAGAGAAAGAGAAAGAGAAAGAAAGAGAGAGAGAGAAGAGTGAGGAGAGAACGGTTTACCCTATTAACTAAACACTCATCCCCACGTTTCATTACCATCACCCGCACCTCTGCAACAGCAAGGCAACGCACAATTAAACACACAGGACCCTCTTTTAACACCAAGTCACCTGTGAAAGGTCGATATACCCAAGCGGTCGTTGGAACAAGTATGCCATTGCCTCTATAATAGGATCTTTTGCAGATGATCAATGTAGGCATACCATGGTTCTGAAAGCTATGCCTCTGTAGTCGATATACCTGAGTGGCCTTTGTAACAGGTGGGCCCCTTTAACAAGGTCGTTTACGGAAGGTCGATTTAACCAGACGGTCGTTGTAACAGGACTGCCTCTTTAACAAAGCCTTTTACGGAGAAAAAGAGTCTATATAACCAAGTGGCTTTTACAACAGGTGTGCCTTTTATTTTCAACAGGGCCGTTTGTGGGAGGTCGATCTAACCAAGTGGCCGTTGTAACAGGTTTGCCTTTTTCAAACAGAAGCGTTTACGAGAGTTCGATCTAACCAAGTGGCCGTTGTAACAGGTTCGCCTTTTTCAACAGAAGCGTTTACGAGGGTTCGATATAATCAAACGGCCGTTGTAACAGGTTCGCCTTTTTCAACAGAACTGTTTACGAGAGTTCGATCTAACCAAGTGGCCGTTGTAACAGGTGTGCCTTTTATTTCAACAGGGCCGTTTGCGCAAGGTCGATCTAACCAAGTGGTCTTTGTAACAGGTTCGCCTTTTTCAAACAGAAGCGTTTACGAGAGTTCGATCTAACCAAGTGGCCGTCGTAACAGGTTTGCCGTTGAGACGTGTTGGTAGAAAAGAAGAAGAAGAAGAAAAAGAAGAAGAAGAAAAAGAGGAGGAGTTACTCTAAGCCCCGAAACTCAAGAGCGGCGGCGAGGGCGCAAAGTGGACACGTCTGAAGGTAAATGACTACCTCTTCCCCGGCAGTTTACATAATGGAAGGCGCCCCAAGACCCCTTCAGGAGAAGCGAGGAAGGAAGGGAGGAAGGGAGGAGCGAGGAAGGGAGGAAGGGAGGAAGGGAGGGAGGAGCTGATGGAAGAACAAAACAAAAAGAAACAGGGTGATGTTTTTAGGAGAAAAGGATATACGATACCTTTTGGGATCGGATAAGAATAAGGAAGTTATGGTGGTGGAGTTTAATTATTTTTTTATTATTATTACTTTCCTTCTTAATCTGGTTTATGATTGATTAGTGAGTTTAATTGGATGTGGTGTGCCGACCCAACAAGTGCATGACGAAAACGCAGACTGATTCGTAAAGGAAAGGTATGCTCATGACAATTCATGACCAGCTTGTTAAAAAGGCATCTCATATTCCCAGGGCTTTGAGAACTCGGTAAAGATGGCAAAGGAAAAATCATGAGAGTTCATGAGAGAGTGTTTCTTTTCCCATGCACATGACAAGAAGATCAAAATGGAAGGACATGTTAAAGAGATTAACATGAGTATTTCGTCATGAAGAAACTCTAGAAATGTTTAACTCCTA
>NW_028234434.1:25202107-25204607 GCF_977035675.1 Penaeus japonicus
GGCAAAGAAAGAACGAAAGAAAAAACAAAACAAAAAACTATTGGCAGAAGACAACGGAAAGAAGAAACAAATATAACGATAGTATCAACAATAACAATGTTAATAATCATAATAATAAGAATAACAATGGTAATGACAACAACAAAACAGAAAATATAAAAAATAAAAATAAAAAGAGAACCAAAGACGATAAAAAAGAGGCAGAGTTAAAACAGCAAAGAAATAAAGAACAGAGAGAATACAACCTCCATGGCATGTAATTTGCGTAATGCTTACACTTAATCTATAAACAATGAAAGCACTAATTTGGCCATAAATATTCGCTTGAATAAACGGTTACAGGATTTGTATGCATGTGTGTGTGTGTGTGTGTGTGTGTGTTTGTGTGGTGTGTGTGTG
This sequence comes from Penaeus japonicus, assembly GCF_977035675.1. Taxonomy (NCBI): domain Eukaryota; kingdom Metazoa; phylum Arthropoda; class Malacostraca; order Decapoda; family Penaeidae; genus Penaeus; species Penaeus japonicus. The sequence continues at coordinate 25,202,507 of NW_028234434.1, forward strand.
GTGATGGGGGGGAGGAGGGGAGGGTCTTTGTGTGTTTGTGTGTTTGATTGTGTGTGTGTTTGTGTGTGCTTGTGTGTTTGTGTGTGTCTTTGTGCTTGTGTGTTTGTGTGTGTGTGCTTGTGTGTGTATTTGTGTTTTTGTATTTGTTTATGTTCTTGTGTGTTTGTGTGTGTCTTTGTGTTTAGGTGTGCGTTTGTGTGTGTCTTTGTGCTTGTGTGTTTGTGTGTGTCTTTGTGTTTGTGTATGTCTTTGTGTGTGTGTGTGTCTTTGTGCTTGTGTCTTTGTGTATGTGTGTTTGTGTGTGTCTTTGTGCTTGTGCGTGTGTGTGTGTCTTTGTGCTTGTGTGTTTGTGTATGTACGTTTGTGTGTGTCTTTGTGCTTGTGCTTGTGTGTGTGTGTGCTTGTATGTATGTGTATACATATGTGCAGGTGCATACGAACTTGACTAGAAAGAGCACCTTTACATCCACACCTATAAAAAAAAAAAAAAAAAACGGGGGTCACAAGCATAAAGAATCTCATTAAGACAAGCGCCTTAAAAAGCAAAATCACCTGTTGCTTCACCTGTATATAGAACCTTGTTAACTAGACAGATCGATATCTTCAAAGGGGGAGGGAGGAGAGGATGGGTGGTGAGGTAGGGGTTTTTGTTGCGTTTGATGAGTATGGGGTAGTGTGACTGACGCGATTTTCAGGTTGGTTAAAGACGCGGATTTGATGTGTGGACTTCCAATTGTGTATGGTAAAAGTATATTTGGTGTTGGTGTTTAGGGTGGGGTTGAGAGGTTTAGGGTCTGGGGTGGTTGGTAGTGGTGGATAGGGATGGGAGTATCGTTTGAGTGGCTGTGTGTAGGCGTTATTTGATTAGATGTTACGGTGTGTGGTGGTTGTTTGAAGTCTTATGGGGGGTGAGATTATCATTTAGGCTTTTAAGGCAGGCGTGTATAGTGTGTTTGGGGTTTGGTTTCTTTAGCTGGTAGGGTGCTTCAGTTATAAGTGGTGATTGGGGGTTGTTAAGGATTTTATAGATTGGTTTTTATATTTATGTTTTTCTTATGGGGGTACGTATAGTAGGCGGTACTTATTAGATTGTTGGAGTTTTATTTTCTTTGTAAGTTGTGGGGTTTTGAATTCTTTTTATATTAGTGTTGGTAGTGGGTGGTGGGTGATTTGTGTTTTATGCGGTTTTAAATCAGTAGTGTAGAGGTCGGATGATGTACCTGTGTTTGTATGCTTAAACTTGGGTAATGATGGGCGGGTATTTTATGAGTCTGTGGTGTTTAGTGTTACATTGATTTTTGGGTGTCATGATGCGTAACTGGGGGTGTCATAGAGGAGGTAGTTAAGTAGAATGAGGTCGTGGGGGCGGGGGGGATGGGGGGGTTATAAAATCTAAGTTAGGTGACAGAATCGATCACCGAGACTTATACCCCCTCACTACCTCCCTCCCCCTCCCCCCTCCCCTCTTGCCACTATGGGTCCAATCTCCGTGCTTGTTGTTGCAACTAGCAATGCAAATAATAATAATAATAAAAAAAAGAAGTCAAGGGGTAATAAGAAGAATAGATAAATAAATAGATAAATAACGAGAATGAGATAAAAAAAAATAGAAAAAGATAATAAAAAAAAGGACTCCTCTTACAAAGTGCCAGTCGAGGTTGTTAAGCCAATTAGGTTATGTGGTTCTAACCTCACCCTGCTTCTGCTCCTACTGTTGCCTCTGCTTAAGGGACAAAGAGGTTTATGTACCGTGTCTTAGCGAGGAGACACTGTACCTTGCTATGTGGTGCGCAACATGTACCCTTGTCTCTGTCCCTTGGGTCTTCAATAACTTTTTTGGGGGGGTATTTGTTTATTCGAATATATATATGTATATATATATATATATATATATATATATATATATATATATATATATATATATATATATATATATGTATATGTATATATATATTTGTTTTTGTTTTTATCTATATAATCATTCGATTAATGTATTCTATCTCTATGTACATACCACCTACGTTTTGATTATGCACTTAATCATTGTAATATAACTATACGTGTTACCTCGTTTAGTGTAGTAAAAGAAATACACTTTCTT
>NW_028234434.1:25207107-25215704 GCF_977035675.1 Penaeus japonicus
GAGAGGGAGGGGAAAGAGAGGGAGAGAGAGGAGAGAGAGAAAGAGAGGAGAGGGAGAGGAAGGAAAAGGGGGGGAGAGAGAGAGAGGGAGAGGGGGGAGAGGGAGGGGAGGGGGGGAGGGAGGGGAGGGGGAGAGGGGGGGGGGGGAGAGAGGGAGAGAGAGAGGGGGGAGAGAGAGAGAGAGAGAGAGGAGAGAGAGAGGAGAGAGAGAAGAAAGAGAGGGGGAGAGAGAGAGAGAGAGAGAGGGAGAGGGGAGAGAAGGAGGGGGGGGGGGGGGTGAAAGGGAGAGAGAAGGGAGAGGAAAGAAGATGAGGGGTAGGGAGAGGGAAAGAGAGAAAAGAAAAAAAGGGGGATAGGAGAAAAGAGAAATTTTTTTTGAAAGGGGGAAAAAATGGGGAGAATCCAACCTCCATGGCATGAAATTTGGGAATGTTTAATTTAATCTATAAACAATGAAAGCACTAATTTGCCAAAAATATCGCTTGAAAAAAACGGTTACGGATTTGTATGATGTGTGTGTGTGTGTGTGTGTGTGTGTTTGTGTGGTGTGGGGTGTGGGAGGGGGGGAGGAGGGGAGGGTCTTTGTGTGTTTTGTGTTTGATTGTGTTTTGTGTTTGTGTTGCTTGTGGTTTTGGTGGTCTTTGTGTTGTGTGTTTGGTGTGTGTGCTTGGTGTGTATTTGTGTTTTTTTATTTTTTTGTTTTGTGGGGTTTGTGTGTGTTTTTGTGTTTAGGTGTGTTTTTGTGGTGTCTTTGTGTTTGTGTGTTTGTGTGTGTTTTGTGTTTGTGATGTCTTTGTGGGGTTTGGTGTCTTTGGCTTGTGTCTTTGTGTTTGTGTTTGTGTGTGTCTTTGTGCTTGTGGTGGTGTGTGTTTTTGTGTTGTGGGGTTTTTTATGTCGTTTGTGTGTGTTTTTGTGCTTGTGTTTGTGTGTGTGTGGCTTGTATGTATGTTTTTAAACATAGTGCGGGCTCGAATTGATAGAAAGAGCCCTTTACTCCACACCTATAAAAAAAAAAAAAAAAAACGGGGGTCAAAGCTAAAGATTTTTTTTTTAGCCAGGCCCTTTTAAAAAGCAAAATCACCTGTTGCTCACTGTATATAAAACCCTTTTTAAAACTGGGACAGATCGATATCTTCAAAGGGGGAGGGAGGAGAGGTGGGGTGGGGGCGGGGGGGATGGGGGGGTTATAAAATCTAAGTTAGGTGACAGAATCGATCACCGAGACTTATACCCTCCCCCCCTCCCCCCCCTCCCCCCCCCCCTCTTGCCATATGGGTCAATCTCCGTGCTTGTTGTTGCAACTAGCAATGCAAATAAAAATAATAATAAAAAAAAGAAAAATCAAGGGGTAATAAGAAGATAGATAATAAATAGTAAATAACGAGAATGAGATAAAAATAGAAAAAGGATTTAAAAAAAAGGGACTCTCTTACAAAGTGCCCGTCGGGTTGGGTTAAAACCAATAGGTTATGTGGTTCTACCTACCCCGGGTTCTGTCCCACTGTTTCTCTGCTTAAGGGACAAAAAGGTTTATGTACCGTGTCTGGAGGAGCACTGTACTTGTATGTGGTGCGAAAAATGTACCCTTGTCTCTGTTTTGGGTCTTCAATACTTTTTTGGGGGTATTTGTTTATTCGGGAAATATTTATATATATATATATATATAAAATTTTATAAATTTTATATTATATATATATATATTTTTTATATGTAAAATTTGATATGTATATATATATTTGTTTTTGTTTTATCTATCTAATCATTCAATTATGATTCTATCATATGTACATACCCCAATTTTAAATTTTGAAAATTTTCTTGCAATATAACTATACGTATTACCTGTTTATGTAGTAAAATAAATACACTTTCTTTTTCTATACATTATTTATCATTATCATTTTAATTAAACCCTTTTTTTTCCCCGTGTTTGAAGGAAACATATCTTTGGTGCCCTTTCAATTAATTATGGGTTTGATGTCACCCGTGGACTTAAACTGTGTGAGAAAGGGTTGTGACGTCTAATAGTGTTTTTGTTCTTTTATCCACACTCTAGGGGTATTGTCCTTTTGCTGTTTTGTTTTTTATTGTTTATGAGTTTTAGATGGATTAGGTTATGGGTGGTTATTTAAGCATAGGGAGGCAAAGTGTGGGATTGTTTTGAAAGGGAAGGGGATGAAGAAGGATGGAGGGAAGAGAGAAGAAAGAGGAAGCAGGAAACGAAAAAAAAGATAGAGATATAGAGTAGGGATAGATAGATGATGGGTTGATAGATAAATATATAGATAGATAGGAGGAGGAGGAGATGATTATATAAAATATATTTATATTTATATATATAAATTTATTAATTATAAATTAAAATTTTTTATATATATATGTAGATAGATAGATACATAGATAGATAGAGAGAGACAGAGAGAGAAAGAGAGAGAGAAAAAAAAACAGAACTAGATGAAGAGAACTACAAAGACACAGATAAAAAAAAAAAACTATTCGAACAGTTCCAAACAAAAGAACAAGCAAACAACCAAACAACACATATTACTGCAAGAAAAAAAAAATTAGAACTCAAGTCTCAAGACTCAACTCTCACCAGATCCAGTAAAGCCTCTTATCGGATATGTGTCCTTGTTTCATGTACGACTACTGTTCTTGTTCTTGTTCTTGTTCTTTTATGTTTCAGGTTCAGGGTTTAGAGATCTGATTCGATGATATAATTTCCGAGAGCGTGTTAGTGGTATCAAGATATTGAATCTTTAGTTGCGGTGTATTTCGTATGATATCGTAACTATGTCTATATTGTTATTTATTAATGTACACATACATACACACACACACACACAGAAACACACTCACACATTCACTCATTCACTTATCAAGCACACCCCCCAAACCTTCAAAACAACACCACCAAAAACACAAAACACACACAATACACACACCCCCACCCCACCACACAAAACCCACACACACGCATTCATGTCACATACATGTATACACGCACAAGGCTCACTTGCTCAACCTCGAAATAGAAATCATCTAAAAAATCAATAAATCAGAAAGAGAAAAAAAGAGAGAAAAGAGAATTGAGAAAAGGGAAAAAATAAGAAAGAAAAAGAAGAAAAAAAAGGAAAAAATATGAAAGAAATAGAAGAAAAAAAGAAGAGAAGGAAAGATAAAAAGTAATGAAAGAAAAGAAAGGCAAAAAGAAAAAAAAAATGAAAGACAAAGAAAGATAAGAAAAGCAAGCAATGAAAGAAAAAATAAAGGAAAAAATAAAGGGAAAAATAAAAGAAAAAACGAAAGAAAATAAAACGAAAAAAATGAGAGATAATAAAACAAAGAAACATAAAACAAGAAAGAAATTAAAAGGAAGAAAAAATGGAGAAAAACAAGAGGGAAAATAAAAGAACGAAAAAAATAAATAAAAAAAGAAATTAAAAGGAAGAAAAAAGAAGAAAAACAATAAAGAAAATAAAAGAACAAAAAAATAAAAAAAATTAAAAGGAAGAAAAAAGGAGGAAAACTGAGAAAGAAAGAAAAATAATAAATAGAGGAAAAAAACAACAAAGAAAAGAAACAAACAAAACCACTCGACTAGCCAGAGGAGCGGCTTCAGCGTCCAAAAATCTGATCAGACAAGGCACCCACCCACACAATGCCTTATCGCGTTGCCGCCCACAAAAACGAACGCAGCCGACGGTTCCACGCCCACGCTCACGCCCTTGCCATGAGATGACTCCCTCACCCCTCACCCCTCACCCCTCCCCCACCTCCCTTTCTCCCTCCCTCCTAATCATTCTCTTTCATGCCCTTAGCTCCCCCCTCCCTCCTCCTCTTCCCCCTCCCCTCCTCCCCTCCTACCTCCTCCCCTCCTCCCCTCCTACCTCCTCTTCCCCCTCCCCTCCTACCTCCTCTTCCCCCTCCCCTCCTACCTCTTCTTCCCTCTTGCTCCGTAATCTCGTTCCTGAGTGAGTTAAGAGCGAGATGTGAAAGGCGAGCAGACAGGCAAGCAGAGAGAGAGGGAGAGAGAGAGGGAGAGAGAGAGAGAGAGAGAGAGAGAGAGAGAGAGAGAGAGAGAGAGAGAGAGGAGGGAGGGAGGGAGGGAGGGAGGGAGGGAGGGAAGGAGGGAGGGGGAGAGAGAAAGAGAGAGAGAGAGAGGGAGGGAGGGAGGGAGGGGGGAGGGAGGGAGGGAGGGAGGAGGGAGAGAGAGAGAGAGAGAGAGAGAGAGAGAGAGAGAGAGAGAGAGAGAGAGAGAGAGAGAGAGAGAGAGAAAGAGAAAGAAAGATAGACAGCGACCGAAAGAGAGAGAGAAAAAAAGAAAGAGAGAAAGAGAAAAAGAAAGAAAAAAAAGAAAAAAAAGAGAAAAACAAAAAGAAAGAGAGAGAAAGAGAGAGAAAGGGGAGGAGGATCTCATCACAGCCCAACCTCTGAGGAAGCCCGTAATCACAGGCTAGCTGCCTCTTACAAAGGAAGATTTTGAGCCTTAATCACCACACATCGGGAGCATTATATTACCCCGAGTCGAGGTTGAGAGTGGCTGGGAGGTTGAAGGAGTTTCTTGAAAGTCTATCGACTCCTTGACGAGGAAAGAAGAGAAAATGGAATAGGAAAATGTTGGGAATTGTTGTCTAGTAGGAGGAGGGGTGATGATAGTACTGATAAGGATGATAATGGTGATAAATAGTGGTGATAAGGATGATAATGGTGATGAGAATGTGTATAACGAATGGTGATATTGGTCATGATAATAATAAGCATGAGGAAAAATAACGTTGATGGTAATAATGATGAAAATGATAATAATAATGATGATGATGATGGTGATAATAACAATAATGATAAGGATGATAAATGTAATAATAGTAGTAGTGATAATCATAATTAAAACAGTCATAATGATAATGACTATGACAATAATGATGATACATATGATAATCATACCAACAACAAACCCATAACAAATAATAACACCACTAACAACCCCACCACAATAAACAACAACACGCTACAAAAAACAACAAAAACATTACAAAAACAACAAAATAACGAAGCAACAACAACACAAACATTACAAACACAATAACAACAACAACAAAAACTCAACCAACCAACCAAAACACAAAACACACACAAAACACAAAACACACACAAAACACAAAGCACAACAAAACCAAAACACAAACAAAAAAGGAAAAACCAAAATCAAAACCAGCAACCAAAAGCGAGCGACCTCTTCCACACGGAGAATCACACAGACGATCTGCAAACGAACTGCAAAGGGCACACAAAGGAAGCCAATGATCGGACAGGCCAAGGGAAGCTCCCCGTGCAGTCACTGCAGCCACGCGGAGAGAGAGAGAGAGAGGGAGGGAGGGAGGGAGGGAGAGAGGGAGGGGAGGGTAAGGGAGAAGGGGGGGGGGGGGGAGAGGGAGGGAGGGAGGAGAGAGAGGGGGGGAGGGAGGAAGAGGGGGAGAGAGGGAGGAGGAGGAGGGAGGTTACTCGGGAGGGAGAAGGGGGAAGGGAGGGAGGGAGGGAGGGGAGAGTGGGGAGGGAGGGAGGGAGAGAGTGGGGGTGGGGGGGGAGAGAGGGGGAAAGGGTAGTAAGGAAGAGGAGGGAGGGGGAGGGAGAAGGGGGAGGGAAGAGAGGGGAGAAGAGAGTAAGGGAGGGGGAGGTAAGGGTTGAGAGATTAGAGGGAGGGAGGTGGGAGGTAAGGGGAAAGGGGGAGGGGAGGAGGTGAGGATTGAGAGAGGGAAGGGAGAGAGAGAGGAGGTGGAGGAAGGGGGAAGGGAGGGAGTAGGAGGGGAGTAAGGAGGGGAGGAAGGAGGGAAGGAGAGGAGGGAGAGAGATGAAGAAGAAAGGAGAAAAAAGAAGAGGGAAGGGGGGGAGGGTAAGGAGGGGGGAGGGAGGGAGACGAGAGGAGAAGGGAGAGGGTAAGGAAAGGGAGAGGAGGGAGGGAAGGGAGAGAGAGAGGGAGATAAGGGAGGGAGGGGGGAAGGGAGGGAGAGAGGGGGGGAGGGGGATGGGGGTAAGGGGGGAGGAAGAGGGAGAGGGTAATGGATAGATGGAGAGGGAAAGAGAGTGGGAAGGGATGAAGGAGAGAGAGAGAGAGAGAGAGAGAGAGAGAGAGAGAGAGAGAGAGAGAGAGAAATAGAGAAAAAACAGAAAGAGACAGAGATAACGACAGCTTAAGGCATTCACAAAGCCATAAAGAAAAAGAGAGAGAGAGAGAGAAAAAAAAAAAACTTAACCAGAGAGAGGAGCTAGAGTCAGAAAACATAAACAGGCTCCGAAAAGAGGATCCGAAACGGCTCCTCTCCGGGGATGGGGGGGGGGGTGAGCCTAGCCGATCCGAGACCCGCCGGCCGCGAGAAGGGAGGGCCGTAGGGGCCGTGTTCCGCGACGGAGGCGTCGCCGGGGGAGACGGGCCCGGTTCGCCGGTCCGAGGGGTCCGGGGCGGGGTCGGAGGTCCCGGGGACCGATGTTGCGGGGAGGGAAGTCTCGCGGAAAGGGCCGACAGACAGCAACCCGCCACATTATCCCAGTTTATAACGTCGATACCAAATACAGTCAGACAGACAGGAGGAGACCCTCAAGGAACCTCTCCACCCGCTAACATTATCTCACGCAATAAAGGAAAGGCAAGTGGCAATCACGATCTAATTAATAATATATAAGCGACGAAAAACGGCCCAGGAGTTGGACTTTACGCGGAGATCAGCAGCGCCATAAGGTTAGGCTTATCGACGCGCTAAAGCAGGCTCGCGTTGTCGAGGTGTTGATTCGCATTTATTTCATATATTCTCCGAGTGGGATTCGAGGCTGGGCAATAAAAGGAGGAGGAGTGGGAAACCGCTATATCCGAGGGAGATATGGAAATTGCAGAAGTGTTGATTTGAGGATGGAAAATAGAAGAATTCGAAAAAAAACTATACAAAAAATCCGAGCGAGGGAAAAATGGCGGGAAAATGAAATCAAGATGGACGCGTACATACGTAAATTCTATTATTAAAAAAAAACAAAAAAATCATATAAAACCTATATATTTCGATACCATTTAATACCTGAGATAATAAACAAATATATATATCCAATCTAGAAATACAAATATACATACATACACAAAGGGTCAATCCGGGATGAAAAGGTGACGATCATAATACAAGGAACTCGATACCAATCCCGACGTGTACAAAAAGGGATTGGAAACCATGTGGAGAAGGATCAGGGGGGAAAAAAGCATCAGTAATCCATGGAGTTAAGATCAGAAACCCCCGTAAAGGAAAGGGAATCGAACTCCATGAATCCAAGATCAATGAACTAGAATTAAGAAGCGAGAAAAGAGAGAGGAGACGCACTTGATAAAGAAGAGGATGGAGAAGAAGAAGACAGTTAGGAAAAAAGGAAGAAGGTATTGTGATAAAAAGGAAGAAGAGGGAGAAGGAAGAGAAGAGGAAGGAGAAGAAGTCAGTCAGGAAAAAAGGAAGAAGGCATTGTGATAAAAAGGAAGAAGAAGAAGAGGGAGAAGGAAGAGAAGAGGAAGGAGAAGAAGACAGTCAGGAAAAAAAGGAAGAAGGCGATAGGATGAAAAGGAGGAAGAAGAAGAGGGAGAAGGAAGAGAAGAGGAAGGAGAAGAAGACAGTCAGGAAAAAAAGGAAGAAGGCGATAGGATGAAAAGGAGGAAGAAGAAGAGGGAGAAGAAGGAAAAGAAGAAGAAGGAAAAAACGAAAAAGAGAGGGAGGGGAAGAGGCATAAAAATGAAGAGGAAAAAGGGAGAAGAAAAAAAGGAAGGGGAAGAAGGTAAAGAAGAGGAAGAAAGTAAAGAAGAGGAGGAAAAAAGGAAATAAACATTGAAGGAGAGGCAGGGGAAGAAAAAAGAAAGAGAAAGAGGAGAAAGAAGAAAACAAACAAAAAAAGAAAAGAAAAGAAGAAGAGGAAGAGAAACAGAAAACGAAGGGAGAGAGAAGCAGAGGATGAATAAGAAGGAGGAGGTAGAAAAAGAGGAAGAGGAAGAAGAAATGAGAGAGAAGAAAAAAAATAGAAGAGAGAAAAAAGAAAAACAAATCGTAGAAGGAGAGGAAGATGGAGAAAATAAATGGAGCAAGAAAATAAGATAGAAAAGATAAATGAAGAAATAAAAACAAAACAGAATTAAGATAAACAACTAACATCAAAATATAAAGAATTTCGAAGCCAAGAGCAGAAAAAAAATATAAAATAAAATAAAATAAATAGTAAATAAGAAGAATAAATAAACAAATAAGATATATATCTTATGATAAGATAAAGTGAAATGAATTAATATATAGAAAGATAAGAACAAGACATAAAAACAAATTGATAGATGAAACTAAAATCCAATTAAAGTCTATGATAAAAAGCACATCCTTATGAAACCCTCGAGAGATCGAAGCAAACATCATTATTATCTTAATCAAACCAGTACGAGAAGACAAGTCCTAACGAATTGCTAATTACCGGCTTCACTAATTACCTTAATGACAAGTAGAATCATTGAATCGGCAATGCAATTACCACTAATGAGGGAGGGCTACTGGGCAGGTATCATTAATTGCAGGTAATATATGTTTAATT
>NW_028234434.1:25238425-25240925 GCF_977035675.1 Penaeus japonicus
AGAGAGAGAAAGAGAAAGATAAACAGAAACAGAGAGAGAGAGAAAGATAAACAGAAAAAGAGAGAGAGAGAGAGAGAGAAAGAGAAACAGAGAGAGAGAGAGGGGGGGGGAGAAGTCAGGTGTGTTTGTTTGTGTCTTTTTTTGTCTCTTTCTCTGTCTATTTCTCTCTCTTTTTTTTTCTTTCTCTATTTTTCTTCTCTCTCATTTTCGCTTTTAGTGTCTTCGTTTGCTCTTCCCCCCTCTCTCTCTCTCTCTCTATCTATCTATGTATCTAACTATCTATCTTCTTTTCTCTCTCTTTCTCTCCGTATTTCTTTCTCTTTCTCTCTTTCTATATTTATTTCTCTTTCTCTTTTTCCATGCTTCTTTTTCTTTCTCTCTTCCTCTTTCGTTCTTTATTTTCTCTCACATCATATTTCCTTCCATCTCCCGTCTATCTTTTGCTCTTTATTTTTCTTTATTTCTTTTCCCCCTTTTCTCCTATTCATTTTTTCGCTTGTCTCATTATTTTTTTCTTTTTCCTTCCATCTCTCTCTCTCTCTTTCTCTCTCTCTCTCTCTCTATCTCTAGCTCTCTCTCTCTCTCTCTCTCTCTCTCTCTCTCTCTCTCTCCTCTCTTCTCTCCATCTTCTCTTCTCAATTCCATTTCTCTCATTCCTTCTCCTCACCCCTTCTTTTATTTCATCCAACTTCAACTCTTCGCAGTTCCTTTTTTGTTTTTTCTTACTCTTCTTTTTTTCTTCCCTTTCCTTCATCGTATTCCACTCTCCCTCCTCTTTATCCCTCTCTTTCTCCTCTCCCTTTCCTCCCCCCCCCCATCGGAATAGGAAAGGAGGAGAAGGAGCTAGGGCAAGGAAGAGGAGATAAGGTAGAGACGATAAATCAAGGCATTGATGGAATAAGGGATAACTCGCGTGATCAATGGTGGGAGAGGGATAGAGAGGGGAGGAGGGGAAAGAGCGGAGAGGGGGGGGGTGAGGGAAGAAGAGGGAGGAGAGGACGGGCGAGGGAAGGGCGACGCCGAGTGGAAAGAAGGAAGGAGGGAGAGGAGAGGAAAAGAGAGAAGGCAGGGAGAGGGCGGTAGGAGAGGTGAGAGGGCGGTAGGAGAGGAGAGAGGGATGAAGACGGGAAAGAAGGAGGAAGGAGACAGAAGGAGAGAGAAAGAGGGAAAAGGAGTGAGATTATGATGATGATGATAATTATTATCAAGATTATCATTATCATTCTTATTATCATTTATCATCACCATCATTTATAGAAGAAGGAGGAGAGTTAAAAGAATGACAGAAGAAGACGACGAATAAGAAGATGAAGGAGAACAGAGAAGGAGAAGAAAGACGACGAATAAGAAGATGAAGGAGAACAGAGAAGGAGAAGAAGACGACGAATAAGAAGATGAAGGAGAACAGAGAAGGAGAAGAAGACGAAGCAAAAAGAAATGGAGGAATAATCGAGAGAGAAAGAAAAAAAGCCAATTATAAAATCACATTTTTTCTCTCTCCACAACAGCCAAATTGCCCTTCGTTACAGGTCTCGTCAGCCAGACACCCCGCCTTCTCGCGCTACCGTAGGAGCTACTTCAGCCACAGGGGATGGAGGCAGAGGATTCCTTCCCCCCTCCTCTCCCCCCCATCCTTCTTCCTACCGCCCCTCCTTCCCCCTTCCCACCTCCCACCTCCCACTTTCACCCTTCACTCTTTTTTTTCTTTTTTTTTTCTTCACCCTTCTCTGCCTTTCCTCCTCCTTCCTTACTATCTTTCCTTCTCTTCACTATTCCTTTCTCTATTATCCTTCTTCTTTTTACTAACATCCCCCTCCGTACTCCCTTCTCTCCATCTCTCTCGTTCCTTCTTATCCCTCCCTCCATATACCCTTCTCTCCATCTCTCTCGTTCCTTCTTATCCCTCCCTTCCCCTTTACCCTTTGGTTAGGATACCAATCCCAGTTATCCTCCCAGTAGGTAGCTGGGCAGGGTATAGTGACCTACAGACGACCTACACACACACACACACACACACACTCACATCCCCCCCACACATCCCCCACACAGACACATACACTCATCACCCACACAGACACACACACATCTTCCACACACACACACACACACACACGCGCGCGCGCACACACACACACACACATCCTCCACACACACACACACACACACACACACACACACACACACACACATCCCCCACACAGACACATACACTCATCACCCCCACAAATATAACCCCATTAACCCCCAAACATCACAGCAACCATCCCTCCCCCCTCCCACGCCCCTTCCCTCCCCTTCCACACTCACATATCCCCTCCCACGCCCCCTTCCCCCTCCCACGCCCCCTCCCTCCCCTCCCATGCCCCCTCCCTCCCCTCCCACGTCCCCTCCCTCCCCTCCCACGCCCCCTCCCTCCTCTCCCACGCCCCCTCCCTCCCCTCCCTCCACACTCACATACCACGCCCCCCTCCCTCCCTTCCCACGCCCCCTCCCTCCCCTT
>NW_028234434.1:25278425-25283425 GCF_977035675.1 Penaeus japonicus
GTGTATTCAAGCAATTTATTTCGGGTTGTTTATGGTCTTTGATTGGTTTTAAGATGATTCTTTTGTTCTCATTGTTGATAAAATCATCTTGTTCTGAAAAATTTATTTTCTGAAAGATGGGGGATTTTGGCAGGAAAAGAGAGGGAGGAGAGGGGGGGAGGGAGGGGGGAGAGGGAGGGAGAGAGAGAGAGAGAGAGAGAGAGAGAGAGAGAGAGAGAGAGAGAGAGAGAGAGAGAGAGAGAGAGAGAGAGAGAGAGAGAGAAAGAGAGAGAAAAGAGAAAGAAAGAGAGAGAGAGAGAGAGAGAGAGAGAGAGAGAGAGGGAAAGAAAGAGAGAAAGAAAGAGAGAGAGAGAGAGAGAGAGAGAGAGAGAGAGAAGAGCGAGAGAGAGAGAGAGAGAGAGAGAGAGAGAAAGAGAGAGAGAAAGGGAAACCGAAAGAAATTCCCACGAGAATCTAAAAGAACCATCCCAAAACCTCACATTGAACTTAAGCCTCTAAAAAAAAAAATCCCCCCCCAAAAAAGAAAAAGAAAAAAGAGAAAAAAAAGAAAGAAACTAAATAAATAAAGACTAAAATCATGGCTGCGATCACAATCTCCCTTTTTCCCTCTCAAACATAAGAGAAGAAAGACTCCCATTCATAAAGGATTTGGCTTCCTTCAGCGACCGGGAAGGAAGATTAGATCCCTTTGTGTGTGCGAAAGGAGTTACGTCCAACTCTTTTCTAGGTTAGGCAGGTGGAATCGGCCGGGGAAGGGATCATGTCTATAATAGATGAGAAATACAGTTATAGGGGGAAGGGATCATGTCTATAACATGAGAAATACATTTATAAGGGGGAAGGGATCATGTCTATAACAGATGAGAAATGCATTTATAAGGGGGAAGGGATCATGTCTATAACAAAGAAGAAATACATTTATAGGGGGAAGGGATCATGTCTATAACATATGAGAAATACATTTATAGGGGGAAGGGATCATGTCTATAACAGAGGAGAAATACATTTATAGGGGGAAGGGATCATGTCTATAACAGATGAGAAATACATTTACAGGGGGAAGGGATCATGTCTAAAACAGATGAGTAAATACATTTGATAGGGGGAAGGATCATGAACTATAACAGATGTGAGGAAATACATTTATAGAGAGGAAGGGAATCATGTCTAGTTAACGCAGATGAGAGACGAATACATTTATAGGGGGAAGGGATCATGTCTATAACAGATGAGAAATACATTTATAGAGGGAAGGGATCATGTCTATAACAGATGAGAAATACATTTATAAGGGGGGGGGAATCATGTCTATAACAGACGAGAAATACATTTATAGGGGGAAGGGATCATGTCTATAACAGATGAGAAATACATTTATAGAGGGAAGGGATCATGTCTATAACAGATGAGAAATACATTTATAAGGGGAAGGGATCATGTCTATAACAGATGAGAAATGCATTTATAGGGGGAAGAGATCATGTCTATAACAGATGAGAAATACATTTATAGGGGGTAGGGATCATGTCTATAACAGATGAGAAATACATTTATAAGGGGAAGGGATCATGTCTATAATAGATGAGAAATACATTTATAAGGGGAAGGGATCATGGCTATAACAGATGAGAAATGCATTTATAGGGGGAAGGGATCATGTCTATAACATAGGAGAAATTCATTTATAGGGGGAAAGGATCATGTCTATAACAGATGAGAAATACATTTATAAGGGGAAGGGATCATGTCTATAACAGATGAGAAATACATTTATAAGGGGAAGGGCTCATGTCTATAACAAATGAGAAATACATTTATAGGGGGAAGGGATCATGTCTATAACAGATGAGAAATACATTTATAGGGGGAAGGGATCATGTCTATAACAGATGAGAAATACATTTATAGGGGGAAGGGATCATGTCTATAACAGATGAGAAATACATTTATAGGGGGAAGGGATCATGTCTATAACAGATGAGAAATACATTTATAAGGGGAAGGGATCATGTCTATAACAGATGAGAAATACATTTATAAGGGGAAGGGATCATGTCTATAACAGATGAGAAATACATTTATAGGGGGAAGGGATCATGTCTATAACAGATGAGAAATACATTTATAGGGGGGAAGGGATCATGTCTATAAGAGATGAGAAATACATTTATAAGGGGGAAGGGATCATGTCTATAACAGATGAGAAATTCATTTATAGAGGGAAGGGATCATGTCTATAACAGATGAGAAATACATTTATAAGGGGAAGGGATCATGTCTATAACGTAGGAGAAATACATTTATAAGGGGAAGGGATCATGTCTATAACAGATGAGAAATGCATTTATAGGGGGAAGGGATCATGTCTATAATAGAGAAGAATTACATGTGGGTTTATAAGAAACGAGAAATGCATTTGGAGCGATCGTGGCTATAAAGGAGAAATATATTTATTGAGGAGGGATTGGCATTACGTTCGAGTCTATAAGAAATGGAGAAATGCATTTTGTGGTGAGGGATAGTGTCTGTAATTGAGAAATACATTTATTGGGGAGGGATTGTGTCTATAAAAGGTGAGACTTACATTCTTGGGTTACGAGAAATTAGAAATCCATTTTCGGATAAGAGGTCGTGGCTATAAGTTTTAGAAAAATGCAGTTACAAGGAGAGGAATTTGGAAATGTATTCACATGGAAGGGGTCATGTCTATAAAAAGGATAAATTAGGTTTCTTGGGGTCGGATTACGTAAATAACAAACATGAATAAGATGATATACATTCATGTCTGTACGAAAGTAGAATTCAATTTACAAGATCACACTATTCCTTCTTCTACACCATATCAACGAAAAAGAAAAACATTTTTTATTTTCCGTTTACACGGAAAAAGACATGTAGGCTTCATCTCTCTCTCTCTCTCTCTCTCTCTCTCTCTCTCTCTCTCTCTCTCTCTCTCTCTCTCTCTCTCTCTCTCTCTCTCTCTCTCTCTCTCTCTCTCTCTCTCTCTCTCTTTTTTTTTTTTTTTTTTTTTTGCTGAGTCATATTGATGATAAAAATACAACCACGTAAAATTTTCGTTTTCTTTCACTAAAGCATATAATTTTTCTTTCTTAATAGGGACGCTAACATTAATGCAACAATTATATTAGTAATAATGATAATAATGCTGATGATGATAATAATAACAATATTCATAATTACGATTAATAACAAGACAGATAATCTTGATAATAAAGTTACAACAATAACAACAAAAATGCAGACTTTCTCTTTACCATAAAGACAAAAAAAAAAAAAAAAAAAAAAATTATTCCCTTTACTTTTACCCAAACGATGATTACCTATGGACTTGGTTGTCCAGGTAACCTCATTAAGGATGGGTGGGACCTGGGCGTGTGTCAAAGGCTCTGTCGTGACAGGCATAGGCCAAAAGTGACGCCCTGTGACGTCAGAGGGGGAAGGAGGGAGGGAGGGAGGAAGGGAGGGCGGGAGGGAGGAAGGGAGGGTGGGAAGGAGGGAGGAAGAGAGGGAGGGAGGGAGGGAGGGTGGGAGGGAAGGAGGAAGAGAGGGAGGGAGGGAGGGAGGGAAGGAGGGAGGGAGGGAGGGAGAGGGAGGTGGCTATGGGAGGGTAGGGAGGGATGGAGGGTAGGGAAGGAGAGAGGGAGTGAGGAAGGGAGGGAGGGAGGGAGGGAGGGAGGGGAGAGGGAAGGAGGGAGGGAGGGAGGAAGGGAGGAAGAAAGGGAGGGAGGTGAGTTGAGGAGGGGGAAGGATAAGTGTAGGGGGGGGGCAGATAGTGGAGAAAGGGGTGGAGAGGGGAGTTGGAGTGGGGAAAGAGGAAGGATGAGAAGGAGAGGGGATAGCTAATTGGGAATTGGGAGGGAGGGTAGAGGGAAGAAAAAGGGGTTAGGAGGGGAGAGGGAGATAATAAGGATAATAATAATATTAATGATTTATTTTGTGGTGAGAGGCTTTTGTGACTGCAAGTCAAATTGTAGCTGTCTGTTTATTGTGCTTCTAAATCACCCCTGTGTGCAAGGAATGGCCAGTAACGGAGATTGGGAGAGGGGAAAAGGGGAAGGACAGATATACGATAGGAACAGAGAAGGAGAAGAAGAAGAAGGAGAAGGAAGAGATAAAGAGGAAAGGGGAAACAGAAGTGGGGAAAATGAGGGAAATAGGGATAAGGAGAGGTTGGAAAGATGGAAAAGGGGGAAACCAAAAAGAAAAGGGAGATAGGAAAGAAGCAAAAAAAAAAAAAAAAAAAAAAATCACAGCAAACAATCAAATACTATAACAGACCCTCAACCTAGATGCAACAAGGGTCAAAATCCGTTAACGCGTAGCCCTTCCGCTGACAGATGCAATTTCACTATGACCAGATTGCAAGTCATGGTAAATAAAGCACAGATTTACAATAAAGTGCACACGCCTCTGTGCAACACACTTCTACAGTTATCGGGAAAGCAATTTGTACTTTGAGCTTTTGTTAAGCGTTTGAATAGTTATATCCGAGTCACGATGTTGGAGAATTAAGCTTTTAAATTGATCAATCGTAATGTTATGGTTGGATTGCTATCAAAAGAAACATCAAGAATTGGTTTTGTATCTTTGTTTGTTTTGCCTCTACGTTTCGGATGTTTTTTTTTTTTTTTAGATATATATTTTATCTGGAAAGGGATATATAAATTTATTGATATGATGATGGTTTAACCCCGAAACACATTTAGGCATGTTGTTGCTGTTCTTTTTTTTTGGGCATACATACAAACACATATATCTATCTATCTATCTATCTATCTATCAGTCAATTTATGTCTATCTATCTATCTATCAATCAATCTATCTGTCTATCTATCTATCTATTCTCTCTCTCTCTCTCTCTCTCTCTCTCTCTCTCTCTCTCTCTCTCTCTCTCTCTCCTTCTCTCTCTCTCTCTCTCTCTCTCTCTCTCTCTCTCTCTCTCTCTCTCTCTCTCTCTCTCTCCTCTCTCTATATATATA
>NW_028234434.1:25288425-25296775 GCF_977035675.1 Penaeus japonicus
GTACAATCATTCTCCTGTTATGCCAATGTTGTTTTATGATTCAGGAATTAAAGTACAATTTATTTCTAAATCCTAATTTCTATGCCTATTCGTATACTCCTATAGATTGTACATAAACTCTTTATTTCAAAATCTAAATCATCATCAAAAGTGATGACATCTTCCTCTTTCTTCTATTTATTTCTATTCTTTAAAAATTTGTCTTGTCTTCTTCCTTTTCTTCGTCTGCCTCTTTATTTTCTCCCTCTCTCTCTCTCTATTCCATTCCACCCTCTCTCTTATTCCTATATTTCTTTTCTTCTCCCGTTCTGTCCCTCTCTTCCATTCCATTTCTCGTATTCCTATTTTTCTCTTATTCTCCCGCTCTCTCTCTCTCTCTTCCATTCCACCCTCGCTCTCATTCCTATCTTCCTCCCTTTCTCCTACTTTCTCCCTCTCTTCCATTCCACCCTCTCTTTTATTCCTATCTTTCTCTCTTTCTCTCGTTATCTCCATCTCTTTCATTCTACCCTCTCCCTAATTCTTATCTTCCTTCCCCTTCTCCCACTCTCTCCCTCTCTTCCATACCATCCTCTCTCTAATTCCTATCTTCCTCCCCTTCTCCCATTCTCTCCCTCCCATCCATTCCACCTTCTCTCTAATCCCTATCTTTCTCCCCTTCTCCCACTATCTCCCTCTCCTCCATTCCATCTTCTCTCTCATTCCTATTTTCCTCCCCTTCTCCCACTCTTTCCCTCCCTCCCATCCATCCTCTCTTCTCTCCTTTTCCTCCACTCCTCCTCCTCCTCCACTCTCCCCCTCCTCCCCTCTTCCCCTCCATCTCCATCACCTAACATCTTCGTAGGGAAATTCGCGTATATAAACCGTTCGATTTCGATTAAGAAAGATCTATTATCCACACCCCTCCCCCTTCCTGTTCTTCAGATATCGTTCTCTCTCGATATCGCTCTTAAATTTAACCCTAAAATGTTCACACCGATCTCCGTCCATTCAAGAGATATAAAAGAGCGAATCTTAACGTCTCTTACTTGCCGAGATTATAAATGAAACGAATTACACGCTTGGATACGAGAGTTGAGGGTTTCCCGCTCTCTTCGGCGCAAATAAACAAAAGCTAGTGTAATCCCCTCCCGTACGATAACAAAGGAGAAAAATACGATAGCGATCAGATGGGCGCGCAGACAAAACAGGTGGGGTGGGTTGCCTTCTATTTCTCTTCCCTCTTTCTCTACCGCTTGTCTTTCTCACGTTTTTCGCCCTTTTCTCTTTGCCTCCACGAACTATGAGGTGGATTGTATGGGATCCCTTCCTCCCTCCCCCTTACTCCTCCTCCCTCCCCCCCTCCTCCCACCCCCCACCCCCCCCTCCACCTCACCCCCCCCCTCTCTCAACTCTCTCTCTCTTCAACATTTCTCTATCCTTTTCTTTCGCCTTTTCCCTTCCTCCCCCCCACAATTTATTCTTATCCTCTTGTCTTCTCACACCTCTCATCTCCTACCTCACACTCACTACCACACACCTCATATCCCTCATCACTCATCTTCCTTCCTCTCTCTCCTTCATAACTTTATCAGCAACGCTCCTCTAACTTTTTATCTTTCTTATCTGATTTTTTTTCTTTTATCTAATACCCACCAACTTTAAATTTGTCAAAATAAATTTCCTATCCATCATCACTCTCCTTCTTTTACCCTTCATCTTCCCTTACACCTCTCTCTCCTCTACCTACCTGTCATTCCTTCTCATCTCTTTTCTTCTATACTTGTCCTTTCCTTTCTCCTCCTTTTCTTCTCTCTTGTTGTCTTACTATCACCTTACATCTCTTATCTCCCTTTCTCCCTTTACGCCCAAATTTTCCCTCACACAACTAATCTCTCAAACCTCTTCACAAACACGTCCTCACTCCTACCCTCTTTTCAAAACGATCACTCTCACTACTTTCACCTTCAATCTTAAACTTCTACAAACCACTCTCATATCTCCCAATTCCAATCTCTTTACCCCACTGGAACCCTCATCCCTTCATCCCTCACAAACACACTCACCCTAGTTATCAAACACATTTTCCCTTCAAATATATATAAAATTCTTCCCCCTCACCCCCACTCCACCACTCCACACCTACTCTCCCTGCACTTCCCCTTTCATTCTCATCCAAACTTCCACCCTAACTCTCTAAAACACAACTCCCCCCTTTCACTTTCACTCACTTTCTTCTTCTCCTTCTCTTCCCTTCTTTCTCTCCCTTCATCTACTTTTTTTCTTTTATATTCCCCATTCCCCTTCTCTCCTACTCTCATACCTATTCCCTCCAACACAATCTATAGGTCATACCCACCTCTACCCACCCTTCCTCTTCCATCTCCCTCTCCACCCCCCACCTCCCACCCCAACCCCTCTTCCATCGTCCCTCTCCACCACCCACCACCCCCCCCTCCCCCCTCCACGCCTCTTCCCACCCTCTCCCATCCACCCCCCTACCCTTTCCATTCCACCATACCAATCTTTCAACCTTTAAAAACCACTCCCCACTTGACCTCACGTGACCTTGCCTGACCGATGGTGCCGACAGGTGATGTCCGTGACGCGCTAGGTGTTGCCTTATCGCTGATAACACTTGACCGGCCACCTGCGGAGGGGAGGGGGGAAGGGGGGTGGGGTGGGGTGGGAATGGGGGGGTGATACTAATAGGTCGATGCATAGATAGGGTCAAGAAGCAGCTGTGTGATTGTGTGCGTTTAAGGAAGATTCTTCTGTGGCTATACATGTAATTATGGGTGAGTATGTATATATGTGTGTGTGTGTTTACGTGTGCATATATATATCATATATAATATATATACTCAATATATATATACTATAAAATATATATAATATATATATATATAATATAATTTATAAATATATATATATATATATATCATTATCATTATCTATATATATATATTATATATATATATATTTATATATACTATATTTACACACAACATACACACACACACACACACACACACATATCCACCATATTATATATATATATATATAATATATATTTATATATATATATATATATATATATCATATATACAAATCAATTATATATAAATACAAATTATTTATACATAAGTTATATATATAATATTATTATACTATATATATATATTTATATCATATATATATATATATATATATACATATATAAGTGAAGTAAACAAAGTATACTTATGTATGAATATATATATTATATTATATATATATATACATGTATTACTTATATATATATATAATAATATATATCTATATATACTATTTAATTATAATAGATAATATATTATCACTATATGTCATGCTATCGTACTCGATGGCGTACTGTATGCGAATCTTATAATAACAAAACTACCCAATACCATACACTATTATATATGTCTCGCTCTCTCGCTCTCATAAATATATCTATATATCATCGATATTCTCTAATATGATGTACTAACTAAGTCTTTATATATTATCTATATATATATCATATTAATATATATATATATATATGTTTATAGTTTATATATGTTATATATATCATATTATATATATATATATATATTCATATATATATATATAGATCTTATAAATATATAGACGGAGAGAGAGATCGAGAGAGGAGCTAGAGAGAACGAGCTCGCTCTAGAGGGAGAGACAGAGAGAGTAGGGAGGTGAGGAGAGGAGAGGAGAGGAGAGTGAGAGAGAACAGCACCCCACGGCACCCCCCGCCTCCGACCCGAGGCAGAGAGTGAGGAGTGGGAGAGAGAGAGAAGAGAGAGAGAGAGACAGAAAGCATAGTGTGGTGTAAGTGTAGGTGTGTTTGTGTGTTATTTGTGTGTGTGGGGTGTGTATATATGTGTTGTTATTTATGCATATATACATACAATACATACATTCAGCACACACACACCTACACCCACAACACACCAACACACACACACATATATATATATAATTGATATATATCTATCTCTCGCTCCGCTCTCCCACTCTGTATTGATTTACTAGTTATATCATGTATGTACTTTTTGTATTTTATATATATATATATATCAAAAAATATATGGATTATATAACATTATATGTACATTATCGCTTTCATCACTTAACGACTTTCTCATCTATATTCGCTCGCTCTATATCACCCTATATACTATGTGTGGGCTTCGCTGCTGTCGGATGCCTCTGTGTCGTGTGTTGTCGTGTGTGTGTGTTGTGTGTGTGGGTGTGTGTGTGATGTATGTTTATGATAAAAAAAACATTTATTTTTTATATACAAACTTATATATATATAAAAAGTATATATAATACTAACAAAAAATATCTATATGTAGAAATATTCTACACCCCCCCAGATACACACATTGTAACCCCAACACACATCACCGCCATACACCCATCAATCCACTCCATAATATATACTATCAAATTTATATTTAAGTATATATATCCAAATATATAACCTCCAAATGATTATCCTGAGAATATATATTATATTGTGTGTGATGTGTGTTTGGTGAGTGGGTGAGTGCGTAGTTGTGTGTGGTTGTGTGGCGCAACATAAGCACACCACCACAATTATAAGAGCAACAACACTCTCAACACAAATCGCCTCTTTGTCCATAAATCATACAACCAAACACAAATGAAAGATTAGTACCCCAAACACACACACACACACACACACACACACACACACCTTCTTACACACACACACACACATAGCTAATGAACTGAGGCACGGCCGAACACGGTTCATCGTTGGATAGGGCACTGGACCGTAAAATTCAGATTTTCCTTGAACCCTTCGAATAAAAAAAGAGAAAAAAAAGGAGAGAGAGAAAGAATTAAAGGAACATTAACTCTGACCTGTAGAAGGTAGCAAAAAGTTGTCAGGTGTGTTTATGGTGATGGTGATGGTGATAGTGATGATGATGGTGATGTTGGTTGGCTTTGATGATGTGGGAAAGGTGTATGTAAATGGGGTTTATTTTTTGTCTGTATGTGTATATGTGCGTGTCTTGTATGTGGATGCATTTGTGTGTGTGGTATTGGTGTAGGTTTGTGTGTGTGTGGTGTGAACTTGAGTTTGAATCAATGTGTTTGGCTATGAATACGTTTACACGTGGCTTATATGATATGATAAGATATATATATCTATGTGTATATATATATATATAATATATATATATATATATATAATATATATAATATAGAATATATTCTATATGTATATCATATATATATATTCAATATATATCAATATATTAATATATATATAAAATATTCAATAATATATATATCTCTCAATAATATTTCTTATATCTATGTATATTTATGTATGTTTTATGAATATATTCTATATATCTATATATATATATCTATCTCAATCTATCCGATCTATTATCTAATCTATCCTATCTATCTATCTATCTATATATATATATATATATATATGTTCTTATCCTATATATATATATATATATATATATATATCCATTATATTATATTAAATTATATATATATCATATAGAATATATATTAATGTGATGTATCTCTCTTGTTCCTTCTTCTCTCTCTTTCCACACTCTCTCTCCTCTCTCTCTCTCACTCTATATCTATATATAATACTATATATATATATATATATATATATATATATCTATATATCTATATATCTCAACTAATAAAAAAATATATATATATTTGATGTAATCTCCGATTCCCTCCCCTCCTCTCTGCTCTATCTTCTCTCTCCTCATCCAATCCAATCTCCACCTCTCCTCTCTCTCCTCTCTCTTCACGTCATATCAATATATATATTATATATATATATTAGATATATATATATATATATATATATATATTTATATATGTGTTTTGTTGTTGTGTTAATGTGTGTATGTGCTTAGTGTGTGTCTGATAGTTGTGTGCTGTGGTGTTCGTGTGGTGTGTGTGTGTGGATGTTATGTGTGTAATGTGGTGTGTGTGGTGTAGTTGTGTGCATGTATGTCTATGTCAGTACGTGAAACTTAGTACACGTCAGCTACCTCTGTTGGCAAGCTTCCATGACTGTATCAACGAAACTGTCAGAAACCATGTGGAGAGCAAGAGTGGCTCTGGCGGAGATGGGGGTACATGGGGTCATTTCAGGGGTCTCTCTGGGGTCTCTTGAATCCCACTCCTCCCACGCTACGCTATTTCCCCTTCACCAGGGAAGAGAGAGGAGGAGAACGACTGATAGATAGAGGTTTGGGAGGAAAGAGAGAGAGAGAGATAAGGAGAAAGTATGGGAAAAGAGAGATGGAGGGATATATATACAGTTAGACATGTAGGTAGATATATCGATATAAATGTATTCAAATACTTATGTACATGTTTGTTTATATATACTGCACACAAACACACACAAAAAAAAGAATAAATAATATAAATTATATATATATATAAATTAAATATATATTATATATATTTATATATATAATTCTTTATATTTATAATATATATATATAACATAAACATAATATGTATATTTATAAAATGCAAGAGAAGTGACTAGAGAGAAATAAATATATATAATAGAGAGGTCGCAGCTTGATAAATAGATTTACGATATTTATTATATTAAAAAAGATGAGATAGGTAAGGAGATAGATAGTCTGGATGGATAGAGATAGGCAAATAGATGGATAGAGATAGATAGAGATAGAGATAGACAGATTGGTATATATATATATATATATATATATATATATATATCTATAATATATATATATATAATATATATATGTAAGTATATATATAGGGGAAGATAAGAGCCGAGAGAGAGAGAGAAGAGTGAGAGAGAGGAGAGATCCAGGAGGAGATCCAGAGAGAGAGACAAGGGTAAAAGGGGAAGAAAGAAGCGGAGAGCTGATGCGAGAGAGATAGATAGAGGTAGAAGCGAGAGAGAGAGAGAGAGGAGAGAGAGTATGGATCGAGAGGTTGAGAGAAGAGAGAGAGAGATGAGAGAGAGAGGGGGAGGAGAGGTGGGAGCGGAGAGGAGAGGGGAATGAGATGATTGGGAAGAGAGGAGAGAGAGAAGAAGAGGAGAGGATTAGGAGGAGAGGAGAGGAGATGAGAGAGAGTGGTAGTGTGAGAGGACGAGCACCTGGAGACAGAGAGGCCGCGAGAGGGATGATGAGAGAGAGAGAGGGAGAACCGAGAGAGGA
Organism: Penaeus japonicus; assembly: GCF_977035675.1. Classification (NCBI taxonomy): domain Eukaryota; kingdom Metazoa; phylum Arthropoda; class Malacostraca; order Decapoda; family Penaeidae; genus Penaeus; species Penaeus japonicus. The sequence goes on from NW_028234434.1 coordinate 25,295,673, forward strand.
GGAGGAGAGATGGAGAGGAGAGAGAGAGAGAGGCGGGAGAGAGAAAACGAGAGAGAGAGAGAGAGGGAGAGAAGAGAGAGAAGGAAGAGAAGAGAAAGAGACAGAGACAGGACAGAGACAGAGACAGAGACAGAGACAGAGAAGAGACAGGACAGAGACAGAGCAGGCAGAGAGACAGAGAAAGAGAGACAGAGAGACAGAGACAGAGACAGAGACAGAGACAGAGACAGAGACAGAGACAGAGACAGAGACAGAGACAGAGACAGAGACAGAGACAGAGACAGAGACAGAGACAGAGACAGAGACAGATAAAAAGAGAAAGAGAAATAAGAGGGATAGGGGGAACGACAGGTAGTCAAACAAGCAAGCAAACAGAGCGACAGCCTTTGGAAGCGGGCCTGAATAGAAGCAAACGAAACAGGGCATGTTCACACGTTCCCTTTTTCCCTTTTCAATCTTTCTCTTTGTGTTTGTCCATTCGCCTTTCTCTTCGTCTCTTTTTCGTTCTCTCGCTCTTTATTCTTCTCGTTTTTGTCTTTGTTCTCTTGGCTCTTCTCTATTTTTTTTTTCTTCTTTTCCTTTTTTCGTGTTCTCTTTCTTCTCTTTTTCCTTTTGTATACTTTTTCTTCTTTCTTCTTCGTCTCTCTCTCTCATGCTCTCTCTCTCTCTCTCTCTCTCTCTCTCTCTCTCTCTCTCTCTCTCTCTCTCTCTCTCTCTCTCTCTCTCTCGCTCTCTCTCTCTCTTTATCTTTCTTACTCTCTTTATCTATCTATTTCTCACACCCTTCTCTCTTCCCTTTCTCCCATTTACTCCCTCTCTTCCCCCTCGCCTCCCTCTCTCTCTCTTTCTCCTCCTCCGTCCCTCCTTCCCTCCCTCTGTAGCCTTACAATAACCATCTGTATACATATATTATGTCTGCTATCAATGTTATTATGCCCATCGAATATTATTTTCCTATGTATGATTTTGCTATTGCATTCTTTATGATACAATCATTGATATAATTTATACTTTTCATCCCATTCTAGTTGTTACTTATATATCATTCCTCATACATACATACATATGCCTCATATATACATACATATACGTACGCTCGTTGC
>NW_028234434.1:25296875-25306875 GCF_977035675.1 Penaeus japonicus
GGACTAACCCATTAATATCTACCCAAAAAAAAAAAAAAAAAAAAAAAAAAAAAAAAAAAAATAAAACAAGACATGCCCCCTCGTAAAAAAAATACCCCGCACCGCCTAAATAAAATGGATGAAAGAGAGGGAGAGAGAGAGAGAGAGAAGCAAAGGATGGCACAGGTGATGAGGGGAGTTAAGGGCTGTGAGGACTGGTCTGAGGGATGATGCGATTAGCTAGGGTTGACGGGAGATGGTGGGAATGATGAGTAGGCAGAGAGAGAGAGAGAGAGAGAGAAAGGGAGAGAGAGAGTGTGTGTTAGAAAGAAAGAGTGAGAGAGTGTGTGAGAAAGAGAGAGAGAGAGAAAGAGAGAGAGAGAGGATGGGTGAGAGAGAGAAAGAGAGGCAGATATGTTTGTGTATATATAATATATATATTTATATATATATATATATTTATATATGTATATATATATATATATAGTATATATATTATATATTTATATATATATATATATATATATACACACACACACACACACAAGAGAAAGAGAGAAAAGGAGGTTTCAGAGAGATATATGGAAAGAGGGAGAAAGGGAGATAGGAAAAGAGAGAGAGAGAGAGAGAGAGAGAGAGAGAGAGAGAGAAGAGCAGAAAGAGAGCAAGTAAGAGAGAGGGAGAAAGAGAGAGCAAGAAAGAGAGAAAAGAGAGAGAGAGAGCAAGATAGATCGATAGATAGAGAGAGAGAGACAAAAAGAGAGAAAGACAGATAGAGAGAGGAAAGGAGGTTTCGGAGATGACGAAACAAAAGAGAGAAAATAACAAAGAAAAGAACAGACACAGTCCGCTTCTCGTCCGTCCTCCTTTACGCGTGTCTAGAATAGATCCTCATTAGTGTGTGGAAGCGGTTGCTGTTATTGCTGTCTTCGTTGTTTCCATTTTTTCTCCTTTTCTTCGTCTTCTTTTTCTTCTTATTATTTTTTCTTTTTTATATGTCTTCCGTTCGTTTTTCTTTCTTCGTAATCATTTTATTTATCTTTTTCTTTTGTTTTATCTATTTCTTTCCTATTTCACCTTCTTCTACTTCGTTTTTTTCCTATTCTTTCACTTGCTCTTCGTCCTTATCACTATCTTTAACATCATTTTCTCCTTTTTTTGTCTTCTTTATCTTCCTCCTTATCCTCCTCCTCCACTTTCACTTCCTTCTTCTCTTCTTCTTTCTCCTCCTCCTATTTCTTTTCTTTTTCTTCCACCTCCTCCTCTTTTTTTTCGTCGACCTCCTCCTTATTCATCTATCTCTTCTTCTTCCTCCTTCTCATAACAACTACCATCCTCAACATTATCCTCCTCCTCCTCTTCTCCTTCTTCTTCTTCTTTGTTTTCGTTAATTGATATAGTCTCTTCTTATTCTTATTCTTCCTCGTCTTTCTCACCCTCCCATCCTTCACCATATTATCAATTCATACTTCCCTTTTTTTTCTTTTTTTTAACCTCATTAAGGTCTATTCAACATTCCATTAAGCTGGGTTCAGATTCCTTATTGTTAATCGTGAATTGTATTATAAGCAACTCATTGTACAGTCTCTCTGATTGAAGAGAAACGTTCTCTACGTATTGTGTATGTATATGTAATTACGTATACACACACACACACACACACACACACACACACACACACACACACACATATATATATATATATATATATATATATATATATATATATATATATATATATATATATATATAAACGCGTATATACACACATATGTGCGTATACATGCATACACTCTCATATAAATACATACATTCACATACAGACTTCAATGAAAAAATACATACACACGAACACAAACACATGTACACATACATGTAAGCACACACACATACGAACACAAATATGTACTCACGGTTACAGAAGAAGAAGAAGAGGATGAAAGAAGAAGGAAGAAAAGGAAATAGAAGAAAAAAAAATCCTGGAGATAATAAAACGAATAAAGAGACAAGGAAGAAAACGAATAAAGAAGACGAAGAAGAAAAAGATAGAATGATTAAGTCGAAACATGAAGAAAGAGAAAGGAAAGAAGAAGGAGGAGGAGAAGAAAGCGAACAAGAAAAAGAAAAAATATGAAATAAAAAGTTTAAAAAAGAAGAAAAAGAAAAAAAAATAGTATAAAGCAAACACAAAAAAATAAAAGAAAAAGAAAAGAAAAAATAGAGAAAAAACATGAAAACACAAACACACACACAAAAAAATAAAAATAAAAAAAGAAAAGAAAAAAGAAACACTCGAAACACAAGGGCGAAACAACACCCTCCTCACTCCCTCCCTTCAGCCTGTAAAAGCTTGACTTCGAAGCAAGTTTAGTAGGCGTGTCGTGGCAGGCTTCCCGGACAAGAGCAACACTGTTCCTTCATTAACACGACCAGGAGGAGCTACCACCAGGAGCCCTATTTGGCATTAACGATCTGCTGGTACACGGAGGGGCTTGTCACGTCCCCCTGGGTCCCCTGGCTTAGTCTAGCTGGGTTGTGGCTCTCGAGGGATAATGGCTGGCTGGCTGGCTGGCTTGGAACTCTTGGGTGCTCTGTTCGATTCGCTGGTTTGGTGTTTCGTTTGGTCCGGGTTGTGGGGGGTGGGGGGTGGGGTGTTTCTGTGCTTCTGGTTTTGGGTTATTTTTCTTTTGGGGTTGTCTTTGTTTTTCGTTTTTTCTCTCTGTTGGGTTTTTTCTTTTTCTTTCGCTTTTTTCTCTCTCTATCTATCTCTCTCTCTCTCTCACTATCTCTCATTCTCTCTCTCTCTCTCTCTCTCTCCTTCTCCATCTCTCTCTCTCTCTCTCTCTCTCTCTCTCTCTCTCTCTCTCACTCCCTTGCTATATCTCAGTATCATCAATGTGTTTATTTTCATTTAATTTCCTTTTTTTTAGTTTTTTTCCTTTTTTTCTCTATTTCTATTCATTTTGTTGTTATTATAATCAATGTTAGGGTTGTACATATTGTTGTTATTGATTTGGTCAAGTGCGCTTGTTTGTTTTATCTCTACATATGCACACGCACACACACACACACACACACACGCACGCACGCACGCACATGCATACCACCTCCGCATTCCTTACTTTCTCTAACTCTCACTTAACGAACATCCCTTAAAAGCACTAAGCATTAATTGCAACTTTGCATAATCTCAGGTGCAACAAAGAAACAATCCAAGTACTCACGATGTTATAAAATCTCTCTTTCTTTCTTTCTTTCTTTCTCTCTCTTTATTATTCTCTCTTTCCTCTGTTTCTCTGTCTGTCTCTCTTTCTCTATCTGTCTCTGTCTCTCTCTCTCTCACTCTCACTTTCTCTCTCTCTCTCTCTCTCTCTCTCTCTCTCTCTCTCTCTCTCTCTCTCCCTCTCTATCTCCCTCTCTCTCTCTCTCTATCTATCTTCCTATCTCCCCCTTTCCCCTCCCTACTTCCCTCCCTCCTTCCCATCCACCGTCCCTCCTGTTACCTCTCTCCTTCTCCCTCCTTCTCCCTCTTTCTTCACCTTCCTTCCTCCATTCTCTCTCCTTCCCAGAAGCACTAATCAGACCTTCATATCCTCCCTCATTTCTTACACACGAGTTCCGAATTCGAAACTGGAATCTGTTATCTCTTAATACCTGGGAAATGCCTAACGACTTGCGGAGCCAATTAGTGAGGCTGGATTTTCGGCTCAGGTGATACCAGCTGAGGAGGAGGGGGTGGTGATATGAGAGGGGAGGGAGGTAGGGGGAGGGGGTGGTGATATGAGAGGGGAGGGAAGGGGGGAGGGGGGAAAGGCGGAGGTAGGGGAGGGGGTTGTGATATTAGAGGGGAGGGAAGGGGGAGGGGTGGTGATGCCAGCTAAGGAGGGGGTGGGGGGAAGGGGGGAAAGGGGGAGGTAGGGGGAGGGGGTGGTGATATGAGAGGGGAGGGAAGGGGGAGGGAGGTGGGGGAAAGGGGTGGTGATATGAGAGAGGAGGGAAGGGGGAAGGGAGAGGTAGGGGAGGGGGTGGTGATGTGAGAGGGGAGGGGGAGGGGGGAGGTAGGGGAGGGGGTGGTGATATGAGAGGGGGGAAGGGAGGAGGGGCAAGGAGGAGGGGGTGGTGATATGAGAGGGGAGGGAAGGGGGTGGGGGAGGGGGTGGTGATATGAGAGGGAAGAGAAGGGGGGGAGGGGGTGGTGGAAGTGGGAGGGGGGAAGGGAGTAGGGGGGAAAGGGGGGTAGGGGAGGGGGTGGGGATATGAGAAGGGAGGTAAGTGGGAAGAGGGGGAGGGGTAGGGAAGGGGGAAAGGGGGAGGTAGGGGAGGGGAGGGAAGTGGGAGGAGGAAAGGGGGAGGGGTGGGGAAGGGGGGCGATATGAGAGGGGAATGAAGAGGGGGAAGTGGGGGAGATAGGGGAGGGGGTTGGATTAGAGAGGGGAGGGAAGAGGGGAAGTGGGAGGTGGGGGAAGGGGTAAAGAGTCGGGAGGGGGAAAGGGAAGAAGGCAGGGGTATGTGGGGGTAAAAGAAGGGGAATGTAGGGGACAAAGAGGGTACATTTCAGACATAGGGTAGTGGGAGAGGTGAGGGGAGGGGGTACAGTTAGGGCATAGGGTACTGGGGTTGGAGGGAGGGGGGTATAGAAACCAGTGAGCAGAGAGACAAGGAGATAATGATAGTAGTGGGAGGTGGGGGAGGGGGAAGGAGGGATAGGGGTAGGGGGGAGCAAAGAATCACAGACAGAGCTACTGAGATAGAATGATAGGGGTGGGGAGGAGATCCAGGGGGGGAGGGGGGCAGATGGACAAGAGCAAAGGGGGAGAGAGGAGGGGAGGGGAGGGGGGAGGGGAGGGGGGAGGGTCGTCGTAGGGAACAATCCATAATGAGATAGTTGAAAATTCCATCGTTTCTATGGCAGTCGACTCCTCTGTCCTTGAGCCTAATTAGGAACAGGTATTTATTTCGTAATTATCGCTTTGTTGAAGGATTCTCTTCTACTTCTTATCCTTCTCCTTCTTCTTTTTTTTTTCTTCTTCTTTTTCTTTTCTTTTCTCTCTCTCTCTCTCTCTCTTCCTCTCTCTCTCTCTCTCTCTCCCTTTCCAGTCCTCTCTCTCTCCTTCCCTCTGTCTCTCTCTCCTTCCCTCTCTCTCTCTCTCTCTCTCTCTCTCTCTCTCTCTCTCTCTCTCTCTCTCTCTCTCTCTCTCTCTCTCTCTCTCTCTCTTTCTCTTCCTCCCTCCCTCCCCCCCTCTCTCTCTTTCTCTCTCTCTCATACTCTCTCTCTCTCTCTCTTTCTCTTCCTCCCCCCCCCTTCTCTCTCTCTCTCTCTCTCTCTCTCTCTCTCTCTCTCTCCCTCCCTCCCTCTCTCTCTCTCTCTCTCCCTCCCTCCCTCCCTCTCTCTCTCTCTCTCTCTTTCTCTCTCTCTCTCTCTCCACAATCTGGGACCTTCGCACTCTTGCTCGATCTCCTTATCTTGGGTTTTATCGTTTTATCTGCTTCTCCGCAAGAAAGCATGGTGAAGGTGAGAGAGAGAGAGAGAGAGAGAGAGAGAGAGAGAGAGAGAGAGAGAGAGAGAGAGAGAGAGAGAGGGAGAGAGAGAGAGAGAGAGAGAGAAAGAGAGAGAGAGAGAGAGGGAGGGAGGGTGGAGAGGAAGAGGGAGGGGAGGAAAGGAGGAGGGGAAGAGGGAGAGGGATGGGGGAGGTGATAGGTAAAGGGAGGGAGAGAGGGAGGGAACGAGAGGAGGGAGGGAAGAGAGAGAGAGAGAGAGAAAGAGAGAGAGAGAGAGAGAGAGAGCAAGAGAGAGAGAGAGAAGAGCAAAAAAAGAAAGAAACAGAGAGAAAATCAAAGAAAATAAGTGAGACACAGCGAGAAAGAGAAAGATACAAACACAAATAAAAAAAAGCTACACAGACAAATAAAAGAGAGAGAAGAAAAGAACAGAGAAACAGAGAGATAACTTCAGATAAACGAGAGATAGGGCGAGGAGGCAAAATAACCGTAAAAATAGCCCATTAAATTTAGCGTGTTTAACGTAACGTATTTCAGTACCATTTCAGGAATTGTCTTTCAGTTTAAGAAATATTCGAAGTTGGATTTCAATTTAGATAAGACGCTTTTCGCTAATGTAATTTTGGTATTTCATTTGTGTGAATTTAAACGGAAATTGGAAATTAGTTGTGATTGTATTTTTTTTTTTTTTTTTACTTTTTTTTTGTTAGTGATTGTAGTAGTATGATTATTAATTTTCTTTTCATCATCATTGTTATCATTTTTAATTAATTTTATTGTATCATTATTATCATCAATGCCATTATCATTATCATCTTTTTTTATTAATGATATTGTATTATTATTATCATCAATGTCATTATCATTATCATCATTATTATCATCATCATAGTGATTATTATCAATAATGAATCATTACAATAGAGATCATGATAATGATTATATTCATCATTATAATCATTATCATTACTATTAATAACAATTATACTGATAATAGCGATGATTACAATGATAATAAAGATGATAATGGGGATGAGATTGATGATGATGATAATCATATTAATAATGATGATAATGATAATGATAATAACAATGATAATGATGCTACTGCTAGTACTACAAATAATAATAATGATAATAAGGATAATGATTTTAATTATTATTATAATGCTGATAAAAGAAATAATAATCATAATAATTATAGTAATGATAACGATAATATCAATGATTCTGATACCACTACTGCTAGTAGTAGTAATGATAATAATACTGATAATAATGATAATAATAATAATAATGATAATAACATTAGTAATGATAATAAAGATGACAACAAAAAGGTAAAACATATACCAATTATCCACAACGAATTACTTATACACATTCATGTTGTACGCAAGATAAAGACCACATACCTGCAAGATTATATATATATGGTAAAGGATATATATTGTGATATATTTCATGAACCTATGATTTAAGGCATAAAAGATAGATGTTAATCAAATACACATTTATCCACAAGATGAACGACCAAGGAAAATTTAGATACATTAACACACACACATAAACACACACACACACACACACACACACACACACACACACACTCACACACATACACGAGAGAGAGAGAGAGAGGGCGGGGAGAGAGAGAGAGAGAGAGAGAGAGAGAGAGAGAGAGAGAGAGAGAGAGAGAGAGAAAGAGAGAGAGAGAGAGAGAGAGAGAGAGAGAGAGAGAGAGAGAAAGAGAGAGAGAGAGAGAAAGTGAAAGAGAGAAAGAGAAAGAGAGAGAGGAGAGAGAGAGAGAGAGCTAAGGTTTCCTATCGCCAAGGCTGTAATAATATATATAGCCTCAACACACCCAGGTAGCCAGCCAGTAGTGGAGGGAGCCAGGACAATCATTCACACTTCGCAACCGGAACATTCACTATGCAACGAGATTTTTAAAAAGTGTGGGAAGAAAAATTTCGCGCCGGTGTCTCCAAGGGGACTAAAAGTGAGTTTAATTTCGATCTTTATCAAATAATTCTTCCAAATATCCTTATCTTAGTTCACGAGACGCACGGTACTTTCTCAAATATTATTGAAAAAAGGACATGATTATAAAGTCTATTTCTTAAAGCTTAAAGAGCCATAAAGGAGAGAGAGAGAGAGAGAGAAAGAGGAGGCCATCGCGAAATTTTCACCCCCGCCAATTCGAGTCTCGGGAGCGACAATCACCAGTTGAGCTTCTGAAGAGAACTTAATGACTTTTTAACTTTTCTTTGGCCATCACACAATTCAATTCTTTTCGTCTCTGTGGGAGAAGAAGAAGAAGGAGAAGAAGAAAAAAAAAAAAGCTGGGAAGATATTATTAATCATGAATCACATTATAACTTTTTTTTTTTTTTTCTTGAAGATATACTTATCACTAAATTGATTTCTTATAGTCTATACAAGGAGACGCAATAAAAAAGAAAGAAAGAAAGAAAGAAAAAAAAGCTTACATTATCTCCCCTTTCGAATTTCTTTACTATCGTTATTACGTAATCCCATAATATATCAAAAAGACCCAAAAAATAAAGAAAAAAATAGAGAAAAAATTCATGATCAGGTAATTACTAAAAGGATTCTTGTATTCTCGTGAGCTTGAACGTTCCAATGATTCTGGATGGAATATTGTATATAAGAAGGAGGGATTAGGAGAATATATTATCATGGTAATTTGCTACGTTGAGTTACGTCAGAAGTGGCAACTGACTTTGTCTGTTTCGCTCTACCTGTCTGTCTGATTATCATTCTGATTTTCTGACTTTCTCTCTCTCTCTCTCTTCTCTCTCTCGATCTATATATATATCTCTCTCATTCTCTGTCTCTTTCTCTGTCTTCTCTCTCTCTCTCATTCTCTATCTATCTATTTCTCTCTCTCCTCTTCTCTCTCTCTCTCTTCTCTCTCTCTCTCTTCTCTTCTCTTCTCTTCTCTTCTCTTCTCTTCTCTTCTCTTCTCTCTCTCTCTCTCTCTCTCTCTCTCTCTCTCTCTCTCTCTCTCTCTCACTCTCACTCTCTCTATCTATCTATCTATCTCTCTCTCTCTCTCTCTCTCTTTTCTGTCTCTAACTCATTTTCTCTATCTATCGATCTATCTATCTTATTTTTCTTCTCTCCCTTTTGTTTTTTTAAAGTGATATGATATTGCCAGAGTTAAATCTAATATCAATTTTTCACATTATTATGTGGAAGAGAGAGAGGGGAGAGAGAGAAAGAGAGAGAGAGAGAGAGAGAGAGAGAGAGAGAGAGAGAGAGAGAGAGAGAGAGAGAGAGAGAAAATAAAAAAAGAATAAGAGAGAGACGGAGAAAGAGAAAGAAAGAAACACACAACGAGAAGCAGAATCATTAAAAGAAAGACACAAAGAGAATGAGAGAAAGGAGAAACAGAGTAATAAAAGAATGAGAGAGAGACAAAAAGAAACACAGAGAGCGAAGAGGAATGATTTAAAGATAGAAAAATATGAAGATGATTATAACAATAAGGGTAATAATAATGATGATGATGATTATGATAATAATAATAATAAGAAGAAGAACAACAATGATAAAAATAATAATAATAACAACAATAATGATAATAATAATAATAATAATAATAATAACAATAATAATAATAATGATAATGACAAAATCAATAATAATAAGAATAAGGCAAGAAGCCAAACAGAATAAAAGAAAGAGAAAGAACAGAAGAGAACCGAAAACTCAGCGTATCGGCTCGATGCCCCGCTCGCCAGCCACGGGAATTTCGCCATCATGCTAATATCTGTCATAAATTTCTCCCTATCAGTAGAGCTTAATTCACCCTTAATGAGATGCAGGTGGAGGGAGTGAGGGAGGGTGGGAGGGAGGGATAGGAGGGAGGGTGGGATAGGAGGGAGGGTGGGGATGCTTGGAAAGAGAAGGGAAGGAGGGAAGGGAGGGAGGAGGAGGAGGATAAGGAAAGGAGGGAGGGAAGGGAGGGAGAAAGAGGAGGAGGAGAAGAAAAGGAAGGAGGTAAGGGAGGGAGGAGGGGGAGGAGAAGAAAAGGAAGGAGGGAAGGATAAGAGGAGGGAAAGGAGGGAAGAGGAGGAGGAGAAGAAAAGGGAGTAGGGATAGAAGATAGAGAACTAGGAGGAGTGCTGAGGAAGGATCACTGGGAAGGGAGGAAGGGGAAGGAAAAGAAAAGGAAAGGGAAGAGTAGGGGGAGGAGAAGGATAAGATGGGAGGAGAGAATAAAGGAAAGAGGAAGAGAGAGAAATAAATAGAAGAGAATAAAGGAAGTGGGAAGGAGAGGAGGCAAGTCCTACGTGTCCTCACCTATCCTCAGCATCTTACGGAGAGGACAAGTTCCTCTCACTTCGTCGAGGTCAAAGAAAGATGCTGGGAGGGTGGGGGGGGGAGGGAGGGAGTGGGGGAGGGGTAGGTGATCATCAGGCTTGTATTATCTCGTGGTCGTTGCTTCTCCTCCCCCTCCCCACCTGCCCCCTCCCCCTCTCTTATCTCTCCTCCC
>NW_028234434.1:25314375-25327748 GCF_977035675.1 Penaeus japonicus
TAATAATTGTAGTAATGATAATAATGATAATAATAGGCTTAATTATATTACTGATTATAATGGCGATAATCACAATAATTATAAAATAACGTTGGTAATGATAATAATTCTGAATTGATAATGATGATGATGATAATAATAACTATAACACTAATTACCATGCAGCAGTAACAAGCATAACAGTTATGATAATTATAGTAAATTTATCATTATTGCCACTATCATGACTAATCTTCAAAGCATAAAAGATATATTTAAATCAAAAATTCATATAATAGATATAAACACAAGGAATGGAAGTAAAACAACACGCAGTTTAGAAAAAAATAAATAATAATAAGGACAAAACTCCCGCCAAAACTAAAAGTAGCGGAAAGTCGCTAAATAAAGTTTTTTTTTTCTAATTCTCCTCCAAAAGTGGCTAAGAATCACTAGATAACGTGAAAATGGACCTGATGAAATAGATAGGGAGAGACCACATAGCTGATATTTTGATACATATGATAACTTTTTAGAGAATACGCCGAAAAGGAAAAAAAAAAACAACTTTAAACGCTAAACGCTAGAATTATAATAATGATGATAAGAGTATTAATAATACTGATGATGATAATGATGATGAGGATGTTAATAATAATAATGATAATAATAACAATAATAGTAATGATAATAATGATAATATTGATAATGATAATAATAATTATAATAATGATGATAAGAGTAGTAATAATACTGATGATAATAATGATAATGATGATGAGGATGTTAATAATAATAATGATAATAATAATAATAGTAATGATAATAATGATAATAATAATAATAATGATAATAAAGATGATATATAAAGAAGCCAAGGCTCACCCCCCAAAAATAGCCAAAGCGAATACCAGAAATATCTAAATCAGCAGCTCGAAATAAATACAATAACATTTATGAAAGATTAATGCAGAGTCTCAGACACGTACACAGATGGGCGTCTCAGCGGGTGAACTTGAGATCAAAACAGTGATAATGACTTTAATTACGATCAAAATCTTCGCTCATGTGGCAAAAGATAATAAGAAAAAAAATAACAACTCGATGAATTCATCTGAAATTATATCGGTTATTTTTTATTTATCTATTTATTTATTTTTTTTTTTTTTTTATAATGATTATCCATCTTTCTTTTTGTTCCTTGATCCTGAATAGCGTCAGGGGCATCAGGCCTATCTTGAGGCAATCCGTTTTGATCAGAATCTTTGATAATGTGAGTAATAGCAGGGAGATAGATTATCTTATGACCAAAATTAGGACTGTTTTGATAAACCCATCGATACTTATTGTCTTAAATATCGTATTTATTATTTTTCCGTTTCCTTTTTTTATTTTTTTTTTTTACATTCGGTGATGCTGAATTTCATCTGAATATAGAAAGATGTTCAAGAATCAAGAATAAAGCAAATATATTTCAAATCATTAACTATATTGTTATTTCTCTCTATATCTATCTATCTATCTATTTATTTATCTATTATATATATACATTTTTTTTTTCCTTTCGCTAATCCTGAATATCATCTGGGTGAAGGGGCAAATCCCGCCACCTCCCTCGCCCGTACATAGGGAACACGACATCTCGAGCGGGAAAACACCCACTTCTTCATCATGCTCGTCATCTCGCTCCAATTAACTGCAAGCCCGATGAAGACAGATGACTCACTCTCCTCTACCTTTTAATGAGCTTGAGACTTTCCACCATTCAATCTCCTTTTTTTCTGCCTTCTTTCTTCCTTTCTCTCTCTCTCTATTTTCTCTTTCTTGCGTGATTTGGATCATATTGTATTTTTCAGCGCACGACGTCAACTACCATGACTCCATCTTGGTATCGCTCCATCACGGCGTGTTGGACAAACTGGGCAACAAGCCCTCCTTCTCTCAGCGTTCTTCCTCATCATTCAAATTCGATCATGACTAAGCACAAAGATTGAGAGAGAGAGAGAAAGAGAGAGAGAGAGAGAGAGAGAGAGAGAGAGAGAAGAGGGTTAGGAGGAAGTAGAGAAAGAGAGACAAAGAGTAGAGAGAGAGAGAAAGAGAGAGAGAGAGAGAGAGAGAAAGAGAGAGAGAGAGAGAGAGAGAGAGAGAGAGGGAGGGAGGGATGGAGGTACGAGAAGGGAGAGAAAGAAAGAGAGACTAGGAGAGATGGAAAGAGAGACAAGGAGAGAAAGAGAGAGAGAGAGAGGGAAAGGGAGGTGAGATAGGAGGAAGGAGAGAAAAAAAGAGAGACAATGAGAGAGAGAGAGAAAGAAAGGGATAGACAGGAGGAGGGAGACAAGGAGAGAGAAAGAGACAAGGAGAGAAAGAGAGAGGAAAAAAAAACAAAATGCGTTGATGAAGTTTGAAAGCATTTTTTTCTATTCTGTCGGTTGGAGACACCGCGGGAAAAAATGTTAAATCATTGTTGGTCATTTGGTTCATAATACTCTCTTAAGAAGATGGATTTTTTTTCTAGGGTGAATATTAACTCTGATTAATCTTTTGTCGATAGAAGAACAAGACAAGGAAGAAGAAAAAAAAATGTCGGTCAGGATGTATTAAATCTAATGATGTTTTCCCCTCATTTTTTTTTTCTTCTTCTTCTTTGTCACTTATTCATTCTCTTGTATTTCCTTCCTTATCTCCCCTTTTTCATCACCCTCCTACTTCTTCTTCTCTACATCACACTTCTGCTTCATTTTCTACTAGTTCTTCTTTTCCATCTCCGTTTTCCTTCTCCTCCTTTCCTTCTATTTCATCTTTTTCTTCTTCTCCCTTTCCTTCTCCTCCTCCTATTCCTTTTTCTTCTCTTTCTTCTTCTTCTTCTCCCAATGCTTCCCATCCTTCTCCTTCTTCTTCTTCTTTTCTTTCTTGTAGTTTTTCCTCTCGGCTTTTTCTTTGTCTTCTTCCTCTTATGTTTGAATATTATCATTTTCTTCCTCTTCCTCTTGTTCTTATCATCATCCTTATCGTTATGATTATTATTATTGTTATTATCATTTTTATCATTATGATTATCATTATTATCGTCATTACTGCTATCAGTATTATTATCACTATGATTATGAATATTATATTTGTCATTATCATTATTGCAATACTGACTATAATCATTATTATTATCAATGTTATCACTATTGATGTATTATCATTACCATTATCATTACTACCATTATCATCATCTTTGTTATTTTGTTGTTGTTATTTTGTTGTTGTATTTTTTGTTGTTATAGTGTCAATACAATACTCAGCGTCGACAGAAGCAATTAGTCTTTGCAGATAATAACGAATAAATTTGAGAGAGAGATAGAGAGTGAGTGAGGGGGGGGGGGGAGGAGTATGGAGGGTGAAGTAGAGAAGGGAAGGGAAAGATAGATAGATAGATAGAGAGAGAGAGAGAGAGAGAGAGGGATTCAGAAACAATGATTAAGCGAAAGAGAGAAATGAGTGTCAAGGAAAACGAGGCATAAACAGATAGACAAACAGAAAAAGAGAGAGATAGAACAAATAAAAGGAATTAAGGAAAACAAGAGAAAAACAGAAAATCAGAGACAGAAACATTCAGAGCAAGAACATAAAACTAAGAAAAAGAAAGAAGATAAAGAAAAAGAAAATCACACATACAAAAAGAATAAAAAAGAAATAAAGACACAGACATAAATAATCAAGAACAAACAACAAACAACAAACAAACAACAACAACTAAAAACAAAGAAAACTACCCATTGTCTCCCCCTACTGATACGAGATAGAGAGAGAGAGAGAGATAGAGACAGAAAACGATCTAACTCTTAGTCGAGTGATAAGCGGAGAAACGGTCTTTGTGATTGGCTAATCGAACGTTCACGACAAATCCATTGGAATCTCGGGTCCAAGAACGAACGAGCGAGGGAGGGGGGGGGGGAAGGAGAGAGAGAGAGAGAAAAAAAATAGAGGAAGAATGAGGTAGACAAAATGTGATGGGGAAAAATTTATATTTGGGGGAAGAAATGTTTGTGGGTATTTTTTTTTTTTTTTTTTTTTTTTTTGCTTTTGTCAGATATTTACTTGATTGTTTGTTTTGTCACTACTTTGCGTTTAACTAATCATAATCATATTTATTATCATTATCGTTGTTTTCAATTTTATTATTATATTATTATCATGATTATTATCATTGATATCATTATCATTATCCTTAATATTATGTGTGTGTGCATGTGTGTATGTGTATGTGCATGTGTGAGTGTGTATGTACGTGTGCGTGAATTTGTGTTATGAGTGCATGCGCGTGTGAGTGTATCCGTGTGTGCGTGTGTGTGTGTGTGCATGTGCGTGCGTGTATGTACGTGTGTGTGAATTTGTGTTATGAGTACGCGCGTGTGTGAGTGTATCCGTGTGTGTCTGAGTACATGTCAATATCGACAATCACTACACTCCATACAACCCCATATAGCCCCTCCCCCCCCCACCATCCTCCCACGCCCACACACCAGACAAACGTCTCGCCGACACGCTCTCACATCATAGCAAGTCACTCCCTAAGAAAAAAAAAAGAAGAAAAAGAGAAAAAAAAGAAAAAAAAGAAAAGAAAAAGAAGAAGAAGAAAAAGAAAAAAAAAAAAACTACTTACTGTAAGATGACAATCTGGTGAGAATGAGTCCCTCCCTTCCCCCCCCCCTCCCCCTTTACCCTTCCCCATTCACCCTTTCACCACTTCGCCTCTCGCTTCTTCTTACTCATCCTCCCTCCCTTCCCTCCTATACTCTGTTCTTCTTCCCTTAACTGTCCCCTTTACTCTACCTCTCTCCCTCCTCTTTCCCTCCTTCTTTTACTTCTTCCCTCCCTTCCTCTTCTCATGCTTTCCTCCTCTTTCTTCCCCTACCCTTCTCATCTCCCCTTCCTCTTCCTTAACTCTCTATATCCCCTTCCTTTCCTTCCCTCCCCTTCCTTACCCCTCAAACCTTCTCCCTCCTCTTCATCTCCCTTCTCTCCCCCTACTTCCCATTCCTTCCTTTTTCCTTTCCCACCTCCCTTTCCCCTTCCTCTCCCCTTTAAGCCCCCTTTTTTCCCCCTATTGCTCTCCCTCCACTTCCCTTTCTTTCCTCCCCTGTTCGTTCTTTCCCTCCCCCTCTCCCCTACTCCTCAATCTTATCATTCCCCTTCCTCTTCCCTTTCCTTCACTCTCATTCCTTCCCTCTCCATCCCCTTCCCTTCTTTCCCTCCCCCACTCCCTTCTTTCCCTCCTCTTCCATCTTACCCTCCCCACCCTCTCTCCCTAATCCTTGCGGTCCCCTTTCTTCCCTCTCCCTCCTTCCCTCTCCCTCCCTTCCTTCTTTCCTCCTCTTCCCCTTATTGCCTCCCCCCCCCCTTCTCCCTAAATCTTGCTGACCCCTTTCCTTCAATATCATTCCTTCCTTCCCTTCCTCCTCCTTCTTTCCCTCCTCTTCCATCCCTCTTTCCCCCCCCCCTTTCCCCCCCCCTTCTCCCCTAAATCCTTGCGGTCCCCCTTTCCTTCACTCTCCCTCCCCTTCCCTCCCTCCCCACTCCTTCTTTCATCCTCTTCCATTTTGCTCCCCCCCTTGCGTCCCCCTTTCCTTCACTTTCATTCCATCCCTCTTCCCTCTCCTCCCCTCTTCACCTCCCCCCCCTTGGCGTCCCCTTTCTTCCTCTTCACTTCCTTCCTCTCCCTCCCCTCCTCTCTTCTCTTTCCAATTCTTGCCTCCCCTCCCCCATACCCTAAATCTGCGGTCCCCCTTTCTTCATCTCACTTTCCTTCCCTCTCCTTCCCCTTCCCCCTCCCTTATTCCCTCATTTCCCCTTCTTGCCTCCCCCCCCATTCCTCTAAATCCTTGCGGTCCCCTTTTTTCCCTCTCCCTCCCCTCCCTTCTTTCCCTCTCATCAATTCTGCCTCCCCTCCCCCCCTTCTCCCTAAATCCTTGGTCCCCCTTTTCTTTCAACTCTAATTCTTCCCTCTCCTCCCTTCCCTTCCTTTCCTCCTTTCCCATTCTTGCCCTCCCCCTTCTCCTTTTCCCCTAAATCCTTGCGGGTCCCCTATCCGTCACTCTCCCTCCCCTCCCTATTACTCCCCCTCCCTTCTTCTTTCATCTCTTTCCCATTCTTGCTCCCCTCCCCCCCCCTTCCCTTCTTCTCCCCTAAATCCTTGCGGTCCCCCTTTCCTTCCCTCTCCCTCCCCTTCCCTTCGTTCCCTCCTCCTCCCTTCTTTCCTCTCTTCCTTCTCCCCTCCTCCCCCCTTCTCCCCGAAATCTTGCGTCCCCCCTTTCCTTCCCTCTCCCTCTAACCTTACCCTCCCTCCTCTCTCACTTCTTTCCCTCCTCATCCCATTATTGCCTCCCCCCCCCCCCTTCGCCAATAATTCTGCGGTCCCCTTTTTCCTTCACTCTAATTTCCTTCACTCTCCTCCCCTCCCCTCCCTTTCTTTCCATCCTCTTCCCATTCTTCCCTCCCCCCCCCTCTCCCATAACTTCCTTGCCAAAAAACAAGGGTCCCCTTGCCGTCACTCCCATGCCACCTTCCATTCGTTCACTCCCCCTCCTCGGCCTTTCCCTCCTGCTTCCCCCATTCTTCCTGGTGTCCCCCCCCTTCTCCCCTAAATAGCCTTGGCGGATTCCCCCTTTCCTCACTCCCTCTCCCTTAACCCTCCCTTTCCTTCCCTCCCCATCCTCCCTTTCCCTCCTCTTCCCCTTCTTCCCTCCCCACCTTTCCCTAAAACCTTTCGGATCCACCTTATCCTTCCCTTCATTCCTTGCCCTCTCCTCCCCCTCCCTTCTTTCCCTCCTCTTCCCATTCTTGCCCCCCCCCCCTTGCGTCCCCCTTTCCTTCACTCTCATTCCTTCCCTCTCCCTCCTCCTCCCTCTGCCTCCCCCCCCTTGCGTCCCCCTTTCCTTCCCTCTCATTCCTTCCCTCTCCCTCCCCCTCCCTTCTTTCCCTCCTCTTCCCATTCTTGCCTCCCCCCCCCCTTCTCCCCTAAATCCTTGCGGTCCCCCTTTCCTTCACTCTCATTCCTTCCCTCTCCCTCCTCCTCCCTTCTTTCCCTCCTCTTCCCATTCTTCCCTCCCCCCCCCCTTCTCCCCTAAATCCTTGCGGTCCTCCCTTTTCCTTACTTCTCTGTGTTCCCTTCTGCCTCTCCCTCCTCCTCCCTTCTTTCCCTTCTTTCCCTCCTCTTCCCATTCTTTCCTCCCCCCCCCTTCTCCCCTAAATCCTTGCGGTCCCCCTTTCCTTCACTCTCATTCCTTCCCTCTCCCTCCTCCTCCCTTCTTTCCCTTCTTTCCCTCCTCTTCCCATTCTTGCCTCCCCCCCCCCTTCTCCCCTAAATCCTTGCTGAGTACCGCCGCCCCCACGCCCCTTCTCCTCCCCTCCCACTACCCTGCTGTTATCGGCACTCTATATGCCTCCGGTTTAGCACCGATTGTTTTCTTTGTCACTAACACCTTATCCAGATAGCGAATCGGGCTAAGAGCCGGCCTCCTTATGAGTTCTTCCTTTTTTGGTTAAAAAAGGAGGTTGGGGGGAGGGAGGGGGGGGAGGAAGGAGGAGGAGGGAGGAAGGAGGAAGAAGGAGGAGGGGGAAGGGGGAGGGGGAGGAGGAAGGGGGAAGGGGAGGGGGGAGATAGAAGGAGGAAGAAGGAGGGGGTGAATGGAGGGGGTAGAAGGAAAGAAGGAGGGGGGGGGAGTGAATGAGGGTAGAGAGAGAGAGGGGAAGGGGAGGAGGGGAGGGGAGGAGGTGAGGCGAAGAAGGAGTGAAGTGTGAAGGGGAGAAGGAGGGAGTTGAGGAGTTGAGAAGAAGAAGGGGGGGAAGGGGAGGAGGTGCTGAGGAAGAAGGAGGATGGTAGCGCACGGGAGAAAAGAAGGAGTAGGAGAAAAGGAAGGAGGGAAAGGGGAGGAGGAGGATGCGGAGGTGAGGAAGAGAAAAAATAAAAAAAGGGGGGGAGGAGAAGGAGGAAGAAGGAGGAGGATAGGGTGGAGGGAAAGGAAGGAGGGTGGGGAAGGGGGAAGGGGAGGAGGTGAGGAAGAAGGAGGGGGAAGGGGGAGGAGGTGAGGAAGGAGAGGAGGTGAGGAAGAAGGAGGGAAGAGGAGGGGAGGGGGCTCTTCTCCCTACTGCCGTGCCTCATGCAGAAGAGACGGAATTCCAAGGAAGAGGAGATGTAAGATTAGGAAGAGGGGAGGGGGTACTGAAGTAATAATGAACGGGATTGTCTTGGCTGAGAGATAACAGACGGGGCTTTTTGTTTCTGAATGGATTGGCATAGATATATATATATATATATATATATATATATATATATATATATAATTATAATATATATACTATATATATGTGTGTCATGTTGTTCGTTGTTCTAGTGTGAAAATTTGTGTGTGTGTGTTGTGTGTGTGTGTGATTGTTGTTGTTTTGTGTGTGTGTGTGTGTGTGTGTGTGTGTGTGTGTATGTATATGTTGTGAGGGGCGGTGATGCCTTTTTTGTATTTTGGACTGTGTGCTGGTTCTTGAATTTTCGATATTTTGTTTTGTTGTTTTTTGCTATTGGTATGTTTGCTATCGATGTTAATATTGTCATTATCATCATCATTATTATTATCGTCAATAGCATTATCTTTTTTATCATCATTGTTATTATCATCATTATTACCATTATCATAATCATTACCATTATCATTATTATCATCATCATTATCCTTATTATTACTATCATCAACTTTCCTTATAATTACTCTTACCATTATCATCATGATTAGTCACCCATCATCATCTTCCCCCATTATAATCATCGTTATTGTTCTCATATAGATTTCAACATCGTCTTATTCTATACAAACTACCAAAAAAGTTAAAAAAAAAAAAAGATTGAGCAAACACAGCCACATTTAGCAAGGATCAAGAAGTCGTGACGTTTCGAGTGATGCTAACATTCCTCGTCAGCTGTTTCGGTTCTATCAGCTGACGAGGAGGAGCTTAGTCTGACTCTTGTTCCTTTCGTGTTGAGACGTGTTTCATTACGCCTTTACGAGCACGTTATTAGTTATTGATAAAGATATCACCATTATCCATGTTGTAATATGCCAAATCGTCCATTCTCGGTTTTATCATTATATAAATCATCAAGAGCCACGAATTACACAGCGAAACTTTAAATATGAAATTAAATATGATCTTTGCCATTGCTAATTCGTTGCGCATGTCCCACCAATGGTTTACTGATTATTCTATAATCATATACTCAAATTTTATATATATCTATTATCATTAATAAGCTTTAATGCTGCTGTCAAATATTTTCGTCAGATAATTACTTGACTGTTTTTCCTCGAAGACACAAACAACGAGAAGAGTCTTGACACCTGTCAGGCTGTCAAACTGTCACGCCTAATGCTACCTGTGGAATGCGGGAGAGATTTTGAAGGAGGGAAGGAGGAGGAGGGAGATGGGAGGAGGGAGGTGGTGGGTGGAGAGGGGGAAGGATACTGTTGAATTAGGAGGACTTATGTCTCTTTTCTTTGGGGCGGAGCGAGGAAAGTATATAGTATTGTAAGGGTGAGAGAGAGAGGGTTTGTTTTCGACTTGGGGATTTGGTGGATGGACTGGAGGAAAGAACTTTACTCCTTTCGTGTGGAGAATAGTCGAAGGAGAGGGAGAAGGAGAAGGAGGGAGGAGGACTGAGGTGATGGAAGGAGAGCGAGAAAGATGAGAGGGATGGAGAGGGAGAAGGATGGGAGAGAGGGAGAGGGAGGAGGAAGGTGGTGGATGGAGGGGGAGGATAAGGAGGAATTAGAGAGGTGAAGGAGATGAGAGAGAGAGACAGAGAGACAGAGATAGATAGATATATAGAAAGAGAGAGAGAGAGAAATAGAGAATTAGAGAGAGAGACATAGAGAAACAGACAAACAGAGAGAGAGAGAGAGAGAGAGAGAGAGAGAGAGAGAGAGAGAGAGAGAGAGAGAGAGAGAGAGAGAGAGAGAGCAAGAGACCATGAATCTTAAGAATGTCAACAGCTGTCACACACGCCCAGCATCTGTCATCGGCCACCAAACACGGTTGAATGAATACCTCATGAACGAAAATCAGTGTCACAGTAAATATTACTTTCATTAGCTTTGAAACTAATCACTATCCCTTTTTATAGACATATCCAAAATTAACTGACGATTTACATGGACGACAGTTTCCTTTACAAATTTATTTACCTTCAATATACGATTAAGTCTTACAATAAACTCAAAAATCGACTTTATATCGAATTTGATCCGAGCGAAGGGGAGGAAAACGGTTTTTTGGGGTAACATGCCATGTCGTCTCGACTTCATCTGTGGACGTCATCCACATTACTCTTCACGTCCGATGTGTTGTATTTTATCTTATTTGTATCATTATTATCTTTAAATTTCTATAACTTAAAATCTTATTGTTATTGTTTCTTTATCATTAATGTCTTGTTTATTCATATAGTAGTTTCAGTGATATATATGTTCTTATTGTATTGTCATTAGTGTGTTTATTCTTATTATTATCGATAATCGAATGAATTTTCAGTTTGATAATAATTCTATATAACTTATAAAATAGTTTCAATTATCTATTTTTTCATCATGACTATATACTATCTAAATTCCAATTATTTTTTAAGTAGTTAACCCAAGCAGTAATTTCATAATTAGTGTCACAATAAATTAGACAAAAATTTGATATGCTCTTCAAAGTTTATATATATATATATAATTATATATATATTTTATATATATATATATAATATAATATATATATAAATATATATATATATACATTATATATATATATATATATATATATATATATATATATATATATATATATATATATATAAAATATATAACATATATATGTAATATATATATATTTTATATATATAAATATATATATAAATATATATATATATGTATATATAATAATATATATATATACATTATATATATTGTGTATATATAATATATATATACATATATCTGTATATATTTCATATATATAGATATATATATATATATATATATATATATATATATATATATATATATATATATATATATATATATATATATATTAGTATGTATATACATATAGGGAGAAAGAAAATGTAAAATCATAAATACATATACGAGTAAAAAAGAAAATTAATATGAAAAAAAGATATATATATATATATATATATATATATATATATATATATATATATATATGTGTGTGTGTGTGTGTGTGTGTGTGTGTGTGTGTGTGTGTGTGTGTGTGTGTGTGTGTATACATATAGGGAGAAAGAAAATGTAAAATCATAAATACACATACGAGTAAAAATGAAAATTTATTTGAAGAAAAAAATAAAAATAAAATATATATATATAAATATATCAATGAAAAAAAACATAAACATAGAATAATACTGTCGGTCACGTCATCAAACAAGGTCAAAGGTCAGATACAAGTAATGAGTTTCACGGGTGAATGCAAACGTGGTATTTAAGATACCAAAAGTGCATCAGATGAGCTAATAATTAATTTCCTTGGTGGAAAAGTCGTTAATTATCTAGATTCTGGGCCGTCCTGATGTTAGGTTAGGCTAGGATAAGCTAAGAGCAGTGGCTATGATTATCTTGTGATTGTGAAGTAAGTTAGGTCAGATTAGGTCAGATTAATGCTACATTAGGTCAGGTTAGTTTAGGTCATTGAATGATAAGACGCGACCTATGCTAATCTGACCTGATTTAGTATTGTGAAAGTTGTGTTTCAAATCTAATATTTTTTTTTAGTATCATTCTAACATGAGGAATATGATAGCTTATCTAAAGCGTATTTATACAATGAATTCATTTCCTTTCTTTCTCTCTCTCTCTCTCTCTCTCTCTCTCTCTCTCTCTCTCTCTCTCTTCTTCTTCTTCTTCTTCTTCTTCTTCTTCTTCTTCTTCTTCTTCTTCTTCCCTCCTTCTCTCTCCTCCCCCTCTCTCTCTGTCTCTCTCCCTCTCTCTCTCCTTCCCTCCCCCTCTTTCTCTCTCTCCTTCCCTCCCCTCCCTCTCTCTCTCTTTCTCTCTCTCTCATCTCTCATCTCCCATCTCCCATCTCTCGCTCTCTCAAAATAAAGGAAAACAAACTAAAAAAAAAAGAAATAGGAAGAAGGTGAAAGATTCAAACATATACAAGGACCCCAATCATCCCATGACACTGCATGACACGGTATGACAAAGGTGACAGGTACAAAAGCGACTCAAAACATGTGTATATTCTCGCGATAAGAATGAAAAGTGATCTAATTCTTCATAAAAGTGATCTAATCTTCATAAAGAAAAATCGAGTGATGGTTTTCATGAAACTGGTTATTAATGATATGAATAAATTGGTATTTGATTTCATGGCTAGATTGCAAGCCGATGGAGGTAAACAACAACAATGATAATGATAGTAATGATGATGATAGTTATGATGATGACTGCCATGAAACTAGAATACTTGGATTGATGATGATAATGATAATGATTATAAAAATGATGATAATAATAATAATAACAATTATGATGATAATGATAACAATAATAATAATAGCAATGACAATGATAGTAATATTGATGATAATGCTAGTGATGATAATGATAATAATGATAATGATAATAATAATAATAATGATAACGGTAATAGCAAATAAGATGATGATAATAACAACAATTCGTAATGATAATGACAATGATAACATCAATAATAAATATGATAATAATGATAATATAATAGTAACAATAACAAAGAAAAGGAAAGCAACCACAACAACAGTGACAATAAAAATGATAAGTATAACAGCAACAACAACAGCAACATCCCAACAACATTGACACTAACACCAACAACAACAGTGATAATGGAAGCAACAAATAAAGATAGTCTCTTATCTGAAAGCTTGTCCAGCCACCGATAATTCTTGGAACGTATAATTAAGGGTAATTATAGACGTGACGATGCTTCTGTGAGTACTAGCTCTCTCTCTCTCTCTTTCTCTCTCTCTCTCTTTCTCTCTCTCTCTTTCTCTGTCTTTCTATCTCTTTCTCTGTTTTCTCTCACTCGTTCGCTTTATCTCTTTCTCTGTCTTTCTATCTCTTTCTCTATCTCTTTCTATCTCTTTCTATCTATTTCTCTGTTCTCTCTCTCTTTCGCTCGCTCGCTCGTTCTCGCTCTCTCTCTCTCTCTTTCTATCTCTGTTCTCTCTTTCTTTCTATCTCTTTCTTTGTTATCTCTCTCTCTCTCTCTCTCTCTCTCTCTCTCTCTCTCTCTCTCTCTCTCTCTCTCTCTCTCTCTCTCACTCTCTTTCTCTCTCTCTCTCTCTCTCTCTCTCCCTCTCTCTCTCTCTCTCT
>NW_028234434.1:25330348-25335348 GCF_977035675.1 Penaeus japonicus
TCTTTATCAATAACTAATAACATGCTCGTAAAGGTGTAATGAAACACGTCTCAACACGAAAGGAACAAGAAATCATGGCGTTTCGAGTTTCGAGACTAAGCTCCTCCTCGTCAGCTGATAGAACCGAAACAGCTGACGAGGAATGTTAACATGGCTCGAAACGTCACGATTTATTGATCCTTGCTAAATGTGGCTGTTTCCTCAATTTTTTTTTTTTTTTAACTTTTTTTGGTAGTTTGTATAGAATAAGATGATGTTAAAATCTATATGAGAACAATAACGATGATTATAATGGGGGAAGATGATGATGGTTGCTAATTATGATGATAATGGTAAGAGTAATTATAAGGAAAGTTGATGATAGTAATAATAAGGATAATGATGATGATGGCAGTGGTACTACCAACGATGATAATAATGATAATGGTAATGATTTTGATAATGGTAATAATGATAATAATAACATTGATGATAAAATTGATAATGGTAATGATGATAATAATGGTAATAATGATAATAACATTGATGGTAAAAATGATAATGATATAGATGATAATAATAATGATGATGATAATAATGATAATAATAACATCGATAGCAAACGTACCAATAGCCAAAAACAACAAAACTAAATATCGAAAATTCAAGAACCAGCGCACAGTCCAAAATACAAACCTCAGAAAAAAAGGCCTCACCGCCCCTCACAACATATACATACACACACACACACACACACACACACACACACACACACACACACATATATATATATATATATATATATATATATATATATATATCTATGCCAATCCATTCAGAAACAAAAAGCCCCGTCTGTTATCTCTCAGCCAAGACAATCCCGTTCATTATTACTTCAGTAATACCCCACCCCAGTATACCCCTTACCCCCCTACCTACCTACCCCCTCCAGTACCCCCCACCACCCCTACCTACCACCCAGTACCGTACCCCCCCTCCTCCCCCCCCCTCCCCTCTTCCTAATCTTACATCTCCTCTTCCTTGGAATTCCGTCTCTTCTGCATGAGGCACGGCAGTAGGGAGAAGAGCCCCCTCCCCTCCTATTCCCTCCTTCTTCCTCACCTCCTCCCTTTCCCCCCTTCCTCCTCCTTCTTCCTCCTTCCTATTGATTTTTAATTCCCTCCTCCTTTCCCTCCTTTCTTCCTCCCCTTTCCCCAGTTATCTTTACCTCCCCCCGTTCCCCCTGTCCCCCTCCTTCGCTCCTCCCTATTTCCCCCTTCTTTCCTCCCCCTCCTCCCTACCTCCCTCCCTCCTCTCACACCTACCTCCCCCTCCCCTATCCTTCCTTCCTCCTCCTTCTTCCTCACCTCCTCCCTTCCCCCTCCTTCTTCCTCCCCATTCCCCCTCCTTCCCCCTCCCCTTCCTCCCCTTCCCCTCTTCTTCCTCACTCCAACTCCCTTCTTCTCTCTCCATCCTCCCCCTCCTCTTCCCTAACCTCCTCCTTCCCCCTCCCTTCTTCCTCCCCCCATCCCCCCTTCCTTCTTTCCTATCCCCTTCCTGCTCCTTTCTCCCCCTTTACCACTCCTCTTCTCCTTGCTTCCCCTCCCCCCCCCTTCTTCCGCCCCCTCCCCCCTCCTTCTTCCTCACCTCCTCCCTTTCCCCCTCCTCCTTCCTCCTCCTTCTTCCTCCCCCTCCTCCCCCTTCCCCCTCCTTCCTCCTCCTTCTTCCTCCCCTTCCTCTTCCTTCTTCCTCCCCCTCCTCCCCCTTCCCCCTCCTTCCTCCCCTTCTACCTCCCCCCTCCCCTTCCCCCTCCTTCTTCCTCCCCCTCCCCCCTCCCCCTCCCCCCTCCTTCTTCCTCCCCCTCCCCCCCTCCTTCTTCCTCCTCCTTCTTCCTCCCCCCTCCCCCATTTACAAAGGAAGGCCGGCTCTTGCCCGATCGTATCTGGATAAGGTGTTAGTGACAAAGAAAACGTGACGAGGCAATATGCCGATAACAGTGAGAAAAGGAAGGGACCGCAAGGATTTAGGGGAGAAGGGGGGGGGGAGGCAAGAATGGGAAGAGGAGGGAAAGAAGGGAGGGGAGGAGGAGGGAGAGGGAAGGAATGAGAGTGAAGGAAAGGGGGACCGCAAGGATTTAGGGGAGAAGGGGGGGGGGAGGAAAGAATGGGAAGAGGAGGGAAAGAAGGGAAAGAAGGGAGGAGGAGGGAGAGGGAAGGAATGAGAGTGAAGGGAAAAAAAAAAAACAAAAAAAAAAAAACAAAAGGGGTGACCGCAAGGATTTAGGGGAGAAGGGGGGGGGGAGGCAAGAATGGGAAGAGGAGGGAAAGAAAGGAGGGGGAGGGAAGAAAGGGAATGGGAGGGAGAGGGAAGGAAAGGGGGACCGCAAGGATTTAGGGGAGAAGGGGGGGGAGGCAAGAATGGGAAGAGGAGGGAAAGAAGGGAGGGGGAGGGAGAGGGAAGGAATGAGAGTGAAGGAAAGGGGGACCGCAAGGATTTAGGGGAGAAGGGGGGGGGGGTGAGGCAAGAATGGGAAGAGGAGGGAAAGAAGGGAGGGGGAGGGAAGGAAGGGAAGGGGAGGGAGAGGGAAGGAAAGGGGGACCGCAAGGATTTAGGGGAGAAGGGGGGGGGGGAGGCAAGAATGGGAAGAGGAGGGAAAGAAGGGAGGGGGAGGGAGAGGGAAGGAGGGAGAGGGAAGGAAAGGGGGACCGCAAGGATTTAGGGGAGAAGGGGGGGGAGGGAAGAATGGGAAGAGGAGGGAAAGAAGGGAGTGGGGGAGGGAAAGAAGGGAAGGGGATGGAGAGGGAAGGAATGAGAGTGAAGGAAGGGGAAGAGGAAGGGGAATGATAAGATTGAGGGGTAGGGGAGAGGGAAGGGGAGGAAAGAAAGGGAAGTGGAGGGAGAGGGAAGGGGAGGAAAGAAAGGGAATTGGAGGGAGAGCAATAGGAGGAAAAAAGGGGCTTAAAGGGGAGAGGAAGGGGAAGGGGAAGCGGGAAAGGAAAAAGGAAGGAATGGGAGGGGGGAAAGGAAGGGAGATGAAGAGGAGGGAGAAGGTTTGAGGGGTAAGGAAGGGGAGGGAAGGAAAGGAAGAGGATATAGAGAGTTAGGGAAGAGGAAGGGGAGATGAGAAGAGTAGGGGAAGAAAGAGGAGGAAAGCATGAGAAGAGGTAGGGAGGTAAGGAAGACAAAGAGGGAAAGAGGAGGGAGAGAGGTAGAGTAAAGCGGACAGTTAAGAGAAGAAGAACAGAGTAAGGTAGGGAAGGGAGGGGGGATGAGGAAGAAGATGCGATAGGCGAAGGGAGTGAAGGGATGAAAGGGTGGAAGGGGGAAGGGAGAAGGGGGAAGGGGGAGGGGGGAAGGGAGGGACTCATTCTCACCAGATTGTCATCTTACAGTCAAGGAGCTGTATTTTTTTTTTTCTTCTTCTTCCTCTTTTTTTCTCTTTTTCTTTTTTCTTTTTTTCTTAAGGAATGACTTGTTATGATGTGAGAGCGTGTCGGCGAGACGTCTTTTGGACTGTCTGGTGTGTGGGCAGGGGAGGAGGAGGGGGGGGGGCTGTATGGGGTTGTATGGAGTGTAGTGATATGTCGATATTGACGTGTACTCAGACACACACGGATACACTCACACACGCGCGCACTCATAACACAAATTCACGCACATGCACACCCACACACACACACACACGGATACACTCACGCGCGTGCACTCATAACACAAATTCACGCACACATACATACACGCACACACATGCACACACACATACAGTACACACATGCACACACACATACAGTACACACATGCACACAAACATAATATTAATGATAATGATAATGGTATCAATGGTAATAATCATGATAAAAAAATGACAATAATAGAATTAGAAACACTGGTAATATTGATAATGATAAAACATATGATTATGATTAAAACCAAAGTAGTTACAAATCAAACAATCAAATAATTATCTGACAAAAGCAATAAGATATCAAAAGACAAAAAAAGAAAAAAAGAAAAGAAAAACAAAACGATCTAAGATTCACAAAAAAAAAAAAAAAAATTCTTCCCCCAAATATACATTTTTCCCCATCACATTTTGTCTACCTCATTCTTCTTCTTTTTTTTCTCTCTCTCTCTCTCCTCCCCCCCCCCCTCCCTCGCTCGTTCGTTCTTGGACCCGAGATTCCAATGGATTTGTCGTGAACGTTCGATTAGCCAATCACAAAGACCGTTTCTCCGCTTATCACTCGACTAAGAGTACGATCATTTTCTGTCTTTATCTCTCTCTCTCTCTATCTCGTATCAGTCGGGGGAGACAATGGGTATTTTTCTTTGTTTTTAGTTGTTGTTGTTTGTTTGTTGTTTGTTTTCGATTATATACGTCTGTGTCTTTATTTCTTTTTTTGTTTTATTTTTTTCTTGTTGGGTCTGTCTCTGATTTTCTTTCTTTGTTTTATTTTTATCCTTTTTTTTTTGTTTTGTTTTGTTCTTTCTGTCTTGTTTTGTTTTTCTTTCTCTATTTCTTTATTTCTTTTCTTTTTCTTTCTCAATGTTTCTGTCTATGATTTTCTGTTTCTCTCTTTTTCTATTTACTCTATTCCTTTTTTTCTTTCTTTCTCTGTGTCTCTTTTCTGTCTATCTGTCTATGTCCCACTTTCCCTATCACTCATCTCTCTCTCTCTCTCTCTCTCTCTCTCTCTCTCTCTCTCTCTCTCTCTCTCTCTCTCACTATTTCTGACTCTCTCTATCTCTATCTTACTCTCTCCCTCTCTCTTCCCTTCTCTACTTCACCCCTTCCCTACTCCTTCCACCCCCCCCCCCTCACTCACTCTCTAACTCTCTCTCACATTTATTCGTTATTAATAGTCTTCCGTTTTAGTTTTCTTTTCGTCACTTGAAAATGCTTTAATAATTATGGGATTGCAAAATCTAATTGCTTTTATCAACGCTTATTATTGCAATGACACTATAACAACAACAAAATAACAACAAAATAACAACAACAAAATAACAAAACAAAAAAA
>NW_028234434.1:25345348-25348620 GCF_977035675.1 Penaeus japonicus
GAAGCAACGACCACGAGATAATACAAGCCTGATGATCACCTACCCCACCCCCACTCCCTCCCTCCCCTCCCCACCCTCCCAGCATCTTTCTTTGACCTCGACGAAGTGAGAGGAACTTGTCCTCTCCGTAAGATGCTGAGGATAGGTGAGGACACGTAGGACTTGCCTCCTCTCCTTCTCACTTCCTTTATTCTCTTCCATTCATTTCTCTCTCTTCCTCTCTCCTTTCCTCTCTTTCCCTCCCTATCTTACGTTTCGTCCCTCCTTTATTCTCTCCTCCCATCTTATCCTTCTATCCCCCCCCCCCCCCTTACTCTTCCCTCTCCTTTTCTTTTCCTTCCTCCTTTTCCAGTGATCCTTCCATCCCTCCTTTCCTCCTCAGCACTCCTCTTACTCCTCCATCCTCTATACCTCCTTCCTTTTCTTCTCCTCCTCCTCCCTCCTTCCCTCCTCAGCACTCCTCCTAGTTCTCTATCTTCTATCCCTTCTTCCTTTTCTCCTCCTCCTCCTCCTCCTCCTTCCTCCCTCCTTCATTTTCTCCTCCTCCTCTTCTTCCTCCCTCCCTTCCCTCCTCTTATCATTCCCTCCTTCCTTTCCTTATCCTCCTCCTCCTCCCTCCCTTCCCTCCTTCCTTTTCTTCTTCTCCCCCTCCTCCCTCCCTTCCCTCCTCTTATCCTTCCCTCCTCCCTTATCTTCTCCCTCCCTTCTCTCCTCAGATCCTTCCCTCCTTCCTTTTCTTATCCTCCTACCTCTCCCTCCCTTCCCTCCTCTTATCCTTCCCTCCTTCCTTTTCTTCTCCCCCTCCTCCTTCCCTTCCCTCCTCTTATCATTCCCTCCTTCCTTTTCTTCTCCTCCCCCTCCTCCTCCTCCCCCTCCCTCCTCAACACCCCTCCTTTCCATCTCTTTCCAAGCATCCCCACCCTCCCTCCTTCCCTCCTATCCCTCTCTCCCTCCCTCCCTCCCTCCTTCCCTCCCACCCTCCCTCCCTCCCTCCACCTGCATCTCATTAAGGGTGAATTAAGCTCTACTGATAGGGAGAAATTTATGACAGATATTAGCATGATGGCGAAATTCCCGTGGCTGGCGAGTGGGCATCGAGCTGATACGCTGAGTTTTCGGTTCTCTTCCTTTCCTTCTCTTTCTTTTATTCTGTTTGGTTTCTTGCCTTATTATTATTATTATTGATTTTGTCATTATCATTATTGTTATCATTACTATTATCATCATTATCATTATTATTATTTGCATTATTGTTATCAGTATAATTATTTTTATCATTGTTGTTGTTGTTCTTCTTATTATTATTATTATAATCATCATCATTATTATTACCCTTATTATTATTATAATTATCTTCATTATTTTTTTTCTTTAAATTATTCCTCTTCGCTCTCCGTGTTTCTTTTTGTCTCTCTCTTATTCTTTTATTACTCTGTCTCTCCTTTCTCTCATTCTCTTTGTGTCTTTCTTTTAAAGGATCTGCTTCTCTTTGTGTGTTTCTTTTCTTCTTTCTCTCTCTCTCTCTCTCTCTCATTTTTTTTTTTTGTTTTTTATTCTCCCCCCCCTCTCTCTCTCCCCCCCTCTCTCTCTCTTCCTCATAATGATGTGAAAAATTGATATTAAATTTAACTCTGACAATATCATATCACTTTAAAAAAAAAGGGAGAGAGAAGAAAAATGAGATAGATAGATCGATAGATAGAGAGAGAAAATGAATTAGAGACAGAAGAGAGAGAGAGAGTGAAGAGAGAAAAGAGAGAAGAGAGAAGAGAGAGAGAGAGAATGAGATAGAGAAAGAGGAAGAGAGAGAGAGAAGAGAGAGAAAAGAGAAGAGAGAGAGAGAAAGAGAGAGAGAGAGAGAGAGAGAGAGAGAGAGAGAAGAGAAGAGAAGAGAGAAGAGAGAGAGAAGAAAGAGAGAGAGAGAGAGAGAGAGAGAGAAGAGAAGAGAAGAGAAGAGAGAGAGAGAGAGAAGAGGAGAGCGAGAGATAGATAGAGAGAGAAGAGAAGAGATAAGAGAAGCGAGAGAGAGAAAGTCAGAAAATCAGAATAAGAATCAGACAGACAGGTAGAGCGAAACAGACAAAGTCAGTTGCCACTTCTGACGTAACTCAACGTAGCAAATTACCATGATAATATATTCTCCTAATCCTTCCTCCTTATATAAAAAGATTCCAACAAGAATCATTGGAACGTTCAAGCTCACGAGAATACAAGAATCCTTTTAGTAATTACCTGATCATGATTTTTTCTTTATTTTTTTCTTTATTTTTTTGGGTCTTTTTGATATATTATGGGACTACGTAATAACGATAGTAAAGAAATTCGAATGGGGAGATAATGTAAGCTTTTTTTCGTTCTTTCTTTTTTTATTGCGTCTCCTTGTATAGACTATAAGAAATCAATTTAGTGATAAGTATATCTTCAAGAAAAAAAGAAAAAAAAAAGGCTATAATGTGATTCATGATTAATAATATCTTTCCAGCAAGTCTTTTTTTTTTTTCTCTCTCTCTCTCTCTCTCTCCTCCTTTTTCTTCTCCCACAGAGACGAAAAGAATTGAATTGTGTGATGGCCAAAGAAAAGTTAAAAAGTCATTAAGTTCTCTTCAGAAGCTCAACTGGTGATTGTCGCTCCCGAGACTCGAATTTGGCGGGGGTGAAAATTTCGCGATGGCCTCTACTCTCTCTCTCTCCTTTATGGCTCTTTAAGCTTTAAGAAATAGACTTTATAATCATGTCCTTTCTTTTTTTCAATAATGTTTGAGAAAGTACCGTGCATCTCGTGAAATAAGATAAGGATATTTGGAAGAATTATTAGATGAACATCGAAATTTAACTCACTTTTAGTCCCCTTGGAGACACCGGCGCGAAATTTTTCTTCCCACACTTTTTTAAAAATCTCGTTGCATAGTGAATGTTCCGGTTGCGAAGTGTGAATGATTGTCCTGGCTCCCTCCACTACTGGCTGGCTACCTGGGTGTGTTGAGGCTATATATATTATTACAGCCTTGGCGATAGGAAACCTTAACGTTCTCTCTCTCTCTCTCTCTTTCTTTCTTTCTTTCTCTCTCTTTCTCTCTCTCTCTCTCTCTCTCTCTCTTTCTCTTTCTTTAATTCTCTCTCTCTCTCTCTCTCCTCTCTCTCTTTCTCTCTCTCTCTCTCTCTCTCTCTCTCTCTCCTCTCTCTCTCTCTCTCTCTCTTTCTCTCTCGCGTGTGTGTATGTGTGTGTGTGGGAGTGTGTGTGTGTGTGTGTGTGTGTGTTTATGTGTGTGTGT
>NW_028234434.1:25348720-25351220 GCF_977035675.1 Penaeus japonicus
TACAACACACACACACACACTGACAATCAGACAACACACACATACACACACACACACACACAACTCAACGACACTCAAACACAACACACACACACAAACACACACACATTGCCCTCACACACAACACACAAACACACACACACACACACACAGACACACACAAACAAACACACACACACACACAGACACACACAAACAAACAAACACACACACGCACACACACACACAAACACACACACACACAAGCACACACACACACACACACACAAAGACACACACACACACACATACACACACAAACACACACACACACACGCGCGCACACAAACACACACACAAACACACACACACACACACACACACACAAACACACACACACACACACACACACACAAACACACACACACACACACATACGAAATCTCACTTCCCAAGCGTAGAACCAGCCAACCCTACTTCAGACCGAACCACAGAGAACCCTTGCTTTGCTCTCCGCAATCTGCATCACATTAGCATATTAAAATTATTTAAAAGTCCGCCCGAGTTTGGAACAAAGAGAGAGAGAGAGAGAGAGAGAGAGAGAGAGAGAGAGAGAGAGAGAGAGAGAGAGAGAGAGAGAGAGAGAGAGAGAGAGAGAGAGAGAGAGACGAACGTGAAGCAATGCGTGTATGTGTATGTATGTGTATGTGTGTGTGTGTGTATATATATGTAAAGCCGCCATGTACATGAATTAAAAAAAGAAGGAAAATTCACATCATCTGATCTAATGGCGACCACGCATGCGCATTGAAGACGTGCAAGAATGCAGAAGGTGTTGATATCTGCATCTCTAAGGGGCGGTTCGCTTCTTTATTTAATGGCGGGCAAAGCGTCGTAAATTCGTAAAGAATATATATTCCGGAAGGCGGGTTAGATAAGGTGTTCTAGTCGCTTGGAGAATAGGGGATGTTCTTGGATAGAGAGAGAGAGAGAGAGGGAGAGAGAGAGAGAGAGAGAGAGAGAGAGAGAGAGAGAGAGAGAGAGAGAGAGAGAGAGAGAGAGAGAGAGAGAGAGAGAGAGAGAAAGAGAGAAGAGGAGAGAGGAGTGAGAGAAGGAGAGGAGAGGAGAGAGAAGAGAAGAGAGAGGGAGAGGGAGCAGAGAGAGAGAGAGAGAGAGAGAGAGAGAGAGAGAGAGAGAAATAGAGAGAGAGAGAGAGAGAGAGAGAGAAATAGAGAGAGGAGAGAGAGAGAGAGAGAGAGAGAGGGAGAGAGAGAAGGAAAGAAACAGAAAGAGTTAAGAAAAAAAAAAAACAGAATGAACATAAGCATAAAAGACAACCTTAAAGATCCTTATGAAGTATAAAAAGAAGAAGAAAAAAAAACAGACAAAAAAGAATAATAATTAACAAAATAAAGACATTTTGATCGTCCTATCACCAGCACTTAATGGAGAATGACCTAAGCTTTCACCAAGTAATAGAACCAAAATATACCTTCAAGCCATTCCTCGTGGAAGTTATTCCAAGAAGTTCCATAAAGACATCGATTATGAAGTTCTCAGTAGCGTATTTTTGATAGTCATGTTTCGCGAGGGTGTGAAAAGGGTGGAAGGGCGGACTGAGATAAATTTTGAGGGGGTGGGGGGTGGGGGGTAAGGGTGTCTGTTGGGTGAAGGGAGGGAAGTGGGGAAGGAAGGGTGGAGAGGAGAGGGGAGGGGGGGGGGGTGATGATAGAGAGGGAGAAAGAGAGAGAGAGAGATAGAGAGAGAAGGAGGATAGATAGATAAATAGAGAGAGAGAGGGAGAAAGATAGATAGAGAGAGAGAGAGAGAGAAAGAGAGGATAGATAGATAAATAGAAAGAGAGAGGGAGAAAGAGAGAAAGAAAGAAAGAGAGAGAGAGAGAGAGAGAATGAGAGAGAGAGATCGAGAGAAAGAGAAAAACAAAAAATAAATAGAGAGGAAAAAAAAAGATAAACACTTAAAAATATCCGAGATCGCCACCAAAAACCCAAACCCCACCCCCCCAACCCCATAACCCTCCCCATCCCAACGTCTTTTCTTTCCCTCAACAATATCACACCATTTCATCACATTGGTTCCATCATCCAATCCCCAGCGTTAAAATTTCAAACCCACCCCTACCTCCCAGATCCATTACCTCCCACCTCCCCCTCTTCCCTAAAGAATAAAATACAGTAGCCCAAAGAGAGATAAT
Organism: Penaeus japonicus; assembly: GCF_977035675.1. Lineage (NCBI taxonomy): Eukaryota > Metazoa > Arthropoda > Malacostraca > Decapoda > Penaeidae > Penaeus > Penaeus japonicus. Next base: position 25,350,915 of record NW_028234434.1, read on the forward strand.
AAAATACACCCCCCCAACAACTAAATTACACACAACTGAATCACCATCTCCGCATAAATGCATATAAAGAGAGAGACTATGTCTTCAAGAGACCTGGTATTCCCATCAACATATATGGAAAACGCCCCATTATGATACACAAAACGAAGACACTGTACCTAAAGCGAAGATAGTGTGGTGATAAATAGGTCAGTGTGATATAGTGTGTATATATTATATGTATGATATGATATAAGTATTGGAGTTTTATTGTAGGCTGAGGTTTTTTTTACGTACAGGATGAGGTGAGGGAGGGAAGGAGGTGGG
>NW_028234434.1:25358720-25361220 GCF_977035675.1 Penaeus japonicus
GACGCCCCTGAGGTGGACGCCCCTGAGGATGACATCCCTGAGGTGGACGCCCCTGAGGTGGACGCCCCTGAGGTGGACGCCCCTGAGGATGACATCCCTGAGGTTGACGCCTCTGAGGTGGACGCCCCTGAGGTTGACGCCTCTGAGGTGGACGCCCCTGAGGTGGACGCCCCTGAGGATGACATCCCTGAGGTGGACGCCCCTGAGGTGGTCGTCCCTGAGGTGGTCGTCCCTGAGGTGGACGCCCCTGAGGATGACATCCCTGAGGTTGACGCCTCTGAGGTGGACGCCCCTGAGGTTGACGCCTCTGAGGTGGACGCCCCTGAGGTGGACGCCCCTGAGGATGACATCCCTGAGGTTGACGCCTCTGAGGTGGACGCCCCTGAGGTTGACGCCTCTGAGGTGGACGCCCCTGAGGTTGACGCCTCTGAGGTGGACGCCCCTGAGGTGGACGCCCCTGAGGATGACATCCCTGAGGTGGACGCCCCTGAGGTGGTCGTCCCTGAGGTGGTCGTCCCTTTTGTGGTCTTCCCTGTTGTGGTCGTCCCTGTGGTGGTCGTCCCTGAGGTGGTCGTCCCTGAGGTGGTCGTCCCTGCGGTTGACATCCCTGCGGTTGACTTCCCTGCGGTTGACATCCCTGCGGTTGACTTCCCTGCGGTTGACTTCCCTGCGGTTGACTTCCCTGCGGTTGACTTCCCTGCGGTTGACTTCCCTGAGGTTGACTTCCCTGCGGTTGACTTCCCTGCGGTTGACTTCCCTGCGGTTGACTTCCCTGCGGTTGACTTCCCTGAGGTTGACTTCCCTGCGGTTGACTTCCCTGCGGTTGACTTCCCTGCGGTTGACTTCCCTGCGGTTGACTTCCCTGCGGTTGACTTCCCTGCGGTTGACTTCCCTGCGGTTGACTTCCCTGCGGTTGACTTCCCTGAGGTTGACTTCCCTGCGGTTGACATCCCTGCGGTTGACATCCCTGCGGTTGACTTCCCTGAGGTTGACTTCCCTGCGGTTGACTTCCCTGCGGTTGACTTCCCTGCGGTTGACTTCCCTGCGGTTGACGCCCCTGAGGTTGACGCCCCTGCGGTTGACTTCCCTGCGGTTGACTTCCCTGCGGTTGACTTCCCTGCGGTTGACATCCCTGCGGTTGACTTCCCTGCGGTTGACTTCCCTGCGGTTGACTTCCCTGCGGTTGACTTCCCTGAGGTGGGGACGTCCCGGAAGGTTGAATTCCTTTCCCTGCGGGTTGGACTTCCCTGCGGTGACAATCCCGGCTTGACATCCCTGGCGGGTTGACTTCCCTGCGGTGACTTCCCTGTCGAGTTGACTCCCTGCGTTGACGTCCCGGAGGTTGAGCTTTTCCCCTCGGGGGACCGCCCTGCGGTTGAATCCCTGCGGTTGACCATCCCTCTGCGGTTGACATCCCTCTTGCGTTGACATCCCTGCGTTGACTTCACCTGCGGTTGACGCCCCTGAGGTTGACGCCCCGGAGTTGACGGCTCCCTGCGGGTGAACGTCCCCTGGGTTTGACTTCCCTGCGGTTGACAATCCTTGGGCGGTTGACCTTTCCATGCGGTTGAACGCGCCCTGTGGTTTGACGCCCCGGGGGGGGGGGAGGTGGACGCCCCTGTGGTTGACCTTTCCCTGCGATTGACTACCCTGAGGTTGACTTCCCTTGCGGTTGACTTCCCTCGGTTGACAAATCCCTGGCGGTTGACTTCCCGCCGGTTGGACCCTTTCCCTGAGATTGACTTCCCTGCGGTTGACTTCCCTGCGGTTGACTTCCCTGCGGTTGACTCCCTGCGGTTGACGTGCCCTGCGGTTGACTTACCTGTCGGTTTGACTCCTGCGGTTTGACTTCGCCTGAGGTGACTCCCTGCGGTTGGACTTCCCTGCGGTTGACATCCTGCGGTTGAATCCCTGCGGTTGACCACCCTGCGGTTGACATCCCCTGCGGTTGACTTCCTTCCCTGCGTTTTACCGCCCCCTGATATGACCGCCCCTGATGTTGACGCCCCTCGCGGTTGAATTCCCTGCGGTTGACTTCCCTGCGGTTGACATCCTGCGGTTGACTTCCAGCGTTGACGCCCCTGAGGTTGACGCCCCTTGAGTGGAACGCCCCTGAGGTTGACTTCCCTCGGATGACTTCCCTGAGGTTGACTCCCCTGCGGTTGACTTCTCCTGCGGTTGACAATCCCTGCGGTTGACTTCCCTCGGTTACTTCCTGAGGTTTGACTTCCTCCCTGAGGTTGACTTCGGTTGATTCCTGCGGTTGACTTCCCTGCGGTTGTCTCCTGCGCGTTGAACGCCCTGCGTTGACTTCTTCGGTTGACACTCCTGCGGTTGAAACTCCTGGGTTGACATCCTGCGGTTGACTTCCTGCGGTTGATTCCTGCGGTTGACTTCCCTGAGGTTGACTTCCTTTTCCCAGCGGTTGAGCCTGAGGTTGACGCCAGCGGTTGATTCCAGCGGTTGACTTCTGCGGTTGACTTCTGCGTGTTGACATTTT
>NW_028234434.1:25366220-25368720 GCF_977035675.1 Penaeus japonicus
AATATATAATCTCTTTTTTTTTTTTTTTATATATATAACTTAGTATATATAAGATACATAATATATACATACATTTATATATAGAATATATAAATATAAATATATATATATTATATATTATATATAAATATATTTATAATATATATATATATATAGGTGTGTGTGTGTGTGTGTGCTGTATGTCTATATATTGTATCTATATATATATATATATATTTCATACATATACATATATAGTGATGTATATATCTATTCTTATATATATATATAGTTATATAATTATATATATATATATATATACATATACGCGTCTTATGTTGGTATATGTAAGTATATTATATACATATATATATATATATATATATATATATATATATATCTATATCTATATCTATATCTGTAATATATACTCATATATTGTATCCATATATATATATACTAGTATACTATATATATATAAATAAATATATCCGCTTATATATATAGGATTTATAAATGTATGTATTATATGTATCGATAGATATATATAAATATATATATATATATATACATAATATGTATATATATACATATATATGTATACATATATACATATATATATGTATATATCTATCGATACATATATACATACATTTATATATATATATATATATATATATATATATATATATATATATATGTATATATATATATATATATAAATATAATATATATATAGATATAGATATAGATATAGATATAGATATACATATATGTATATATACATACATATACATATAATATGTATATATATATATATATATATATATATACATATATCTATGTGTATATATGCATATATCTATCGATACATATATATATAACATACATTTATATATATATATATATAATATATATATATATATAATATATATATATATATATATATAGATAGATAGATAGATAGATAGATAGATAGATAGATATATATGTATATATATATATATATATATATATATATATATATGTATGTATGTATCGATAGATAGATAGATGGATAACTATATGAATTTCTGTATGTATCTGCAAGCTTGCAATCACTTACTTCATTCATCACATCTGTTTGTTTGTTCGTGTTCGCCGACTGATCGCGAGATCCAACAACCCGGCGACCTCCTTGCACAACGGACGGTCCTCCGGGACGCGCGCCGTGCAGACCTCGATCAGATGGTCGATTTCTGGAATGGTCTCGTGTTTGGTCTTAGCCCTGGCCCAGGACATAATCATTCCGAAAGAGAAGACGTCCGTGTAGGGCCGTGCTTAGCCTCCACGGAATAACTCGGGGGCCAAATGCCAAAAATGAGACACTCGCTACGCCTCCAAATGTTGGCAACAGATTCCCTTATTGCATCCGTAAGGACGGCGTTTGACGCGGGACACGAGTCCAACGTCAACTATGGTCGGGCACGAGCTTGAATCCAGCACCACATTATCGGGCTTGAGGTCGTTGTGAGTATACCCGGCGGCATGAAGGTCGTCGAGGATGCTGCAGATGCGCCGAAGAATGCTGAGATACGCGTCCACGTCGAAGAGATTCTCGATCCACTCGCGGAGATGCAGACATCCGTGGCACGTCATCAGCACTGAAGCGGACACCGGACACACCCCGATCAGCTTGGGGACGCCTGGGACGTCCTTCAGCTTATGAAGGATTTCGGCCTCGTCTTCGTGGTGGTAGGCATCCGGGTACCGGAACCGCTTCACGCACAGCGGGGGAAGGCCTTCCAGCTGGACGGCGAAAACCTCCGCGTACGCGCCCTCGCCGAGTTTCCTCAGGTTGGTTTCCAGAAGAGGACAAAGGTTGAGCTGCGCTATGCCGCCCTTGCGAGAGCCGGCCACCGTAAGGGCGTTCAGCTGAAGGTTGTCCACTTCAGGGACGACCACCTCAGAGACGACCACCTCAGGGGCGTTCGCCTCAGGGACGACCACCCCAGGGACGACCACCTCGGGGACGACCACCTCGGGGACGACCACCTCAGGGACGACCACCTCAGGGACGACCACCTCAGGGACGACCACCTCAGGGACGACCACCACAGGGACGACCACCTCAGGGTCAACCTCAGGGGCGACCTCAGGGGCGACCTCTTGGTGATAGACATACTCGGCAGCGACCCCCTCGGCTCCCGCGGGGAGGAAGAAGGTCTTCCTGCGGAGTCTGCCCTTCGCCGTCCGCCAGGAGAGAGCGACCCTCACGAAGCCTTGCGTGCGGCGCGTGGCGATGCCTTTCTCCAGCTGAATCTGGACGTCGCGGCTGCTCTCTGCGTCCTGAACTCGGGGAGTAAGAGGGGAACATATATAGAGGTGCCATGCTAGTATATCCCCCGCGACGCCGCCGGCAGACCAGGTCAACTGCAACTGCGACAGAGCCAGGTCTGTCCTTGGAACTTTTAAACTACTTTAATTTTTCATTCCTAAAAAATTACGAAATTGCACAGCTTAGATACCTCATGTGTTGCAT
>NW_028234434.1:25381220-25383276 GCF_977035675.1 Penaeus japonicus
TTACTCTGTGAGTCTGTGGTGTGTGTCTGTTATTCTGTGAGTCTGTGGTGTGTGTTTGTCTGTCATTCTGTGAGTCTATGGTGTGTGTCTGTCATTCTGTGAGTCTGTGGTGTGTGTGTTTGTCTGTCATTCTGTGAGTCTATGGTGTGTGTCTGTGATTTTGTGAGTCTGTGATGCGTATCTGTCATTCTGTGAGTCTATGATGTGTGTGTTTGTTTGTCCTTATTTGAGTCTATGGTGTATGTGTTTTTCTATCATTGTCTGTGATGCGTGTCTGTGGATCATTGTATGTTATGTGTGTCTGACAACCATTGTCTGTGATATGTGTCTGCTTACTATTGTCTGGGTCTGTAATATTTGTCTTTTTATCTCTGTCTATCGAGTCTGTCTGTATTTCATTGTCTAAACCTGTGATTGTGCTGTCATGTTTTTCATTGCTATACTGAATTATCATTTCCGTACATTTTTTCATATTTATTACTTATCATTTGTCATATCTACATATGTTAATATACAGTATACCATACCTACAACTTTCCAGCTATATAAATATAAACTATCATAATATATATTATAAGTATATTAGTCTAATAAACAAGCTTCCATACGTGCATGTACGTATATGTGTGTGTATACGAGTATGTACGTTTATGTGTGTGTATACGAGTATGTACGTTTATGTGTGTGTATACGAGTATGTACGTTTATGTGTCTATACGAGTATGTACGTTTATGTGTCTATACGAGTATGTACGTTTATATGTGTGTATACGAGTATGTACGTGTGATTAAGAACTTCCACATTAAACAAACACAATAAGCAAATACAGTAACGAAGAGAATACTGAACAAATAAAAGCAAGAACAGTAGGACATGCGAGAGAATCAGCATGACAGTGGAAGACATTAGCCGCACATAATGGCTGTAGGAACACGAGGAGACTGTTGTCTATAATGGGTCTCTCTTCTCGTTTTTTTTGTTTTTTTCCTTGTTTGTTGTTGTTTTTTTGTCTCTTTCTCTCTCTTTCTCTTTCTTTTTTTCTTTCTCTCTCTCTTTTTCTCTCTCTTTCTCTCTCTGTTTCTCTTTCTCTCTCTCTCTCTCTCTCTCTCTCTCTCTCTCTCTCTCTCTCTCTCTCTCAAGCTCTCTCTCTCTCCCTCTCCCTCTCTATCTATCTATCTATCTATCTATCTATATATCTATCTATCTATTTATCTATTTATCTATCTATCTATCTATCGATCTATCGATCTATTTATCTATTTATCTATCTATCTATCTATCTATCTATCGATCTATCGATCTATCGATCTATCTATCTATTTATCTATCTATCTTTGTCCCTCTGTTTATTTCGCTTTCTCTCTCTCTCTCTCTCTCAATCATCTCTCGTCTCGAGTCTCTCGGGGGGATCCTCTCTCTCTCTCTCTCTCTCTCCGTCTCTTCTCTCTCTCGAACACACTCTCTCCTCCTCTCTCTCTTCTCTCCTCCTCTCTCCCTCCCTCCCTCCCCCTCTCTCCCCCTCCCCCCTCTCTCTCTCTCTCTTCCCTCCCCCTCTCCCTCTCCCTCTCTCTCTCTCCATCCCCCCCCCTCTCCCCCCCCCTCTCTCCCTCCCCTCTCCCCTCCCCCCCTCTCTCTCTCAAACAACCTGCAGATGAACACCGTCTCAAACCCACCCGCCTCTGAACACCTGCGCCCCAGGAATCTTTATGGAGTGTGAACAGCGTTTACTTTGACTAAACACTAAGTCATCGTGGCGTTTCTTTTTATCTTTTTTTTTTTTTTTTTTTTTTTGGTGGGGGTAGGGTGGGGGGTGGGGAGGAAGGTGATGGGGGGATAGAGAGGGAGGTGAGATAGAGGGGGGAGTGTAAGGAGGAGAAAGAGAGAGGGAGGAGAGAAGGGAGGGTGGAGAGAGGGGAGGGTGAGGGAGAAGAGAGAGAGGGGAGGGTGTGGAGGGAAGAGAGGGAGGAGAGAGAGAGGGGAGGGTGACGAGGAAAGAGAGGGAGGAGAGAGGGGAGGGAGAGGAGGGAAGGAGGGGAGTGTGAGGAGGAAAGAGAG